>NW_027514327.1:0-79402 GCF_048772815.1 Callospermophilus lateralis | reverse complement strand
TGATACTTGGTGGTAATGATCAGTACACAAATCCCACTTGGCTCACCAAATTTTGTTATTCTAGGTTGAAGCGTTCATCTACAGTAGCAGTTTTTATATTTAGGTTTCACTCTGTTCTCTCATATATAGATAGATGAATTTGGAACTCTAAATCCAACATGGTTTGTAGTAGCTCTTTGAAACTTGACAAAATAAAGGAGTTCTCAGATTTGTCTCTATGGTTTGTTTCCTCTTCAAGGAGCCCTAGGCACAGACTGTGGAAAAGCACTTTCATTGAGAGAAGTTGCCAAGCTTCTAAGAAATAACGAGTTTCCGAAATACCAGCAAATATTTTTTCACCCAATCTTGATGATACTTGGTGGTAATGATCAGTACACATATCCCACTTGGCTCACCAAATTTTGTTCTTCTAGGTTGAAGTGTTCGTGTACAGTAGCAGTTTTTATATTTAGGTTTCCCTCTGTTATCTCCTATACAGATAGATGAATTTGGAACTCTAAATCCAACATGGTTTGTAGCAGCACTTTGAAACTTGACAAAATAAATGAGTTCTCAGTTTTGTCTCTATGGTTTGTTTCCTGTTCAAGTAGCACTAGGCACAGACTCTAGAAAAGCACTTTCATTGAGAGGGGTTGCCAAGCTTCTAAGAAATTACGAGTTTCCGAAATACCAGCAAATATTTTTTCACCCAATCTTGATGATACTTGGTGCTAATGATCAGTACACAAATCCCACTTGGCTCACCAAATTTTGTTCTTCTAGGTTGAAGCGTTCGTCTACAGTAGCAGTTTTTATATTTAGGTTTCCCTCTGTTCTCTCCTATATAGAAAGATGAATTTGGAACTCTAAATCCAACATGGTTTGTAGTAGCTCTTTGAAACTTGACAAAATAAAGGAGTTCTCAGTTTTGTCGCTATGGTTTGTTTCCTCTTCAAGTAGCCCTAGGCACAGACTGTGGAAAAGCACTTTCATTGAGATGGGTTGCCAAGCTTCTAAGAAATAACGAGTTTCCGAAATACCAGCAAATATTTTTTCACCCAATCTTGATGATACTTGGTGGTAATGATCAGTACACAATTCCCACTTGGCTCACCAAATTTTGTTCTTCTAGGTTGAAGCGTTCGTCTACAGTAGCAGTTTTTATATTTAGGTTTCACTCTGTTCTCTCATATATAGATAGATGAATTTGGAACTCTAAATCCAACATGGTTTGTAGTAGCTCTTTGAAACTTGACAAAATAAAGGAGTTCTCAGTTTTGTCGCTATGGTTTGTTTCCTCTTCAAGTAGCCCTAGGCACAGACTGTGGAAAAGCACTTTCATTGCGAGGGGTTGCCAAGCTAATAAGAAATAACGAGTTTCCAAAATACCAGCAAATAATTTTTCCACCCAATCTTGATGATACTTGGTGGTAATGATCAGCACACAAATCCCACTTGGCTAACCAATTTTTGTTCATCTAGGTTGAAGCATTCGTGTACAGTAGCAGTTTTTATATTTAGGTTTCCCTCTGTTCTCTCCTATATAGATAGATGAATTTGGAACTCTAAATCCAACATGGTTTGTAGTAGCTCTTTGAAACTTGACAAAATAAAGGAGTTCTCAGATTTGTCTCTATAGTTTGTTTCCTCTTCACGTAGCCCTAGGCACAGACTGTGGAAAAGCACTTTCATTGAGAGGGGTTGCCAAGCTTTTAAGAAATAACGAGTTTCCGAAATACCAGCAAATATTTTTTCACCCAATCTTGATGATACTTGGTGCTAAAGATCAGTACTCAAATCCCACATGGCTCACCAAATTTTGTTTTTCTAGTTGAAGCGTTCGTCTACAGTAGCAGTTTTTATATTTAGGTTTCCCTCTGTTCTCTCTTATATAGAAAGATGAATTTGGAACTCTTAATCCAACATGGTTTGTAGTAGCTCTTTGAAACTTGACAAAATAAAGGAGTTCTCAGTTTTGTCGCTATGGTTTGTTTCCTCTTCAAGTAGCCCTAGGCCCAGACTGTGGAAAAGCACTTTCATTGAGATGGGTTGCCAAGCTTCTAAGAAATAACGAGTTTCCGAAATACCAGCAAATATTTTTTCACCCAATCTTGATGATACTTGGTGGTAATCATCAGTACACAATTCCCACTTGGCTCACCAAATTTTGTTCTTCTAGGTTGAAGCGTTCGTCTACAGTAGCAGTTTTTATATTTAGGTTTCACTCTCTTCTCTCATATATAGATAGATGAATTTGGAACTCTAAATCCAACATGGTTTGTAGTAGCTCTTTGAAACTTGACAAAATAAAGGAGTTCTCAGTTTTGTCTCTATGGTTTGTTTCCTCTTCAAGTAGCCCTCGGCACAGACTGTGGAAAGCACTTTCATTGAGATGGGTTGCCAAGCTTCTAAGAAATAACGAGTTTCCAAAATACCAGCAAATATTTTTTCACACAATCTTGTTTATACTTGGTGGTAATGATCAGTACACAAATCCCACTTGGCTCACCAAATTTTGTTCTTCTAGGTTGAAGCGTTCATCTACAGTAGCAGTTTTTATATTTAGGTTTCACTCTGTTCTCTCATATATAGATAGATGAATTTGGAACTCTAAATCCAACATGGTTTGTAGTAGCTCTTTGAAACTTGACAAAATAAAGGAGTTCTCAGATTTGTCTCTATGGTTTGTTTCCTCTTCAAGGAGCCCTAGGCACAGACTGTGGAAAAGCACTTTCATTGAGAGAAGTTGCCAAGCATCTAAGAAATAACGAGTTTCTGAAATACCAGCAAATATTTTTTCACCCAATCTTAATGATACTTGGTGGTAATGATCAGTACACAAATCCCACTTGGCTCACCAAATTTTGTTCTTCTAGGTTGAAGTGTTCGTGTACAGTAGCAGTTTTTATATTTAGGTTTCCCTCTGTTATCTCCTATACAGATAGATGAATTTGGAACTCTAAATCCAACATGGTTTGTAGCAGCACTTTGAAACTTGACAAAATAAATGAGTTCTCAGTTTTGTCTCTATGGTTTGTTTCCTGTTCAAGTAGCACTAGGCACAGACTCTAGAAAAGCACTTTCATTGAGAGGGGTTGCCAAGCTTCTAAGAAATAACGAGTTTCCGAAATACCAGCAAATATTTTTTCACCCAATCTTGATGATACTTGGTGCTAATGATCAGTACACAAATCCCACTTGGCTCACCAAATTTTGTTCTTCTAGGTTGAAGCGTTCGTGTACAGTAGCAGTTTTTATATTTAGGTTTCCCTCTGTTCTCTCCTATATAGAAAGATGAATTTGGAACTCTAAATCCAACATGGTTTGTAGTAGCTCTTTGAAACTTGACAAAATAAAGGAGTTCTCAGTTTTGTCGCTATGGTTTGTTTCCTCTTCAAGTAGCCCTAGGCACAGACTGTGGAAAAGCACTTTCATTGAGATGGGTTGCCAAGCTTCTAAGAAATAACGAGTTTCCGAAATACCAGCAAATATTTTTTCACCCAATCTTGATGATACTTGGTGGTAATGATCAGTACACAATTCCCACTTGGCTCACCAAATTTTGTTCTTCTAGGTTGAAGCGTTCGTCTACAGTAGCAGTTTTTATATTTAGGTTTCACTCTGTTCTCTCATATATAGATAGATGAATTTGGAACTCTAAATCCAACATGGTTTGTAGTAGCTCTTTGAAACTTGACAAAATAAAGGAGTTCTCAGTTTTGTCTCTATGGTTTGTTTCCTCTTCAAGTAGCCCCCGGCACAGACTGTGGAAAGCACTTTCATTGAGATGGGTTGCCAAGCTTCTAAGAAATAACGAGTTTCCAAAATACCAGCAAATATTTTTTCACACAATCTTGTTGATACTTGGTGGTAATGATCAGTACACAAATCCCACTTGGCTCACCAAATTTTGTTCTTCTAGGTTGAAGCGTTCGTCTACAGTAGCAGTTTTTATGTTTAGGTTTCACTCTGTTCTCTCATATATAGATAGATGAATTTGGAACTCTAAATCCAACATGGTTTGTAGTAGCTCTTTGAAACTTGACAAAATAAAGGAGTTCTCAGATTTGTCTCTATGGTTTGTTTCCTCTTCAAGGAGCCCTAGGCACAGACTGTGGAAAAGCACTTTCATTGAGAGAAGTTGCCAAGCTTCTAAGAAATAACGAGTTTTCGAAATACCAGCAAATATTTTTTCACCCAATCTTGATGATACTTGTTGCTAATGATCAGTACACAAATCCCACTTGGCTCACCAAATTTGGTTCTTCTTGGTTGAAGTGTTCGTGTACAGTAGCAGTTTTTCTATTTCGGTTTCCCTCTGTTATCTCCTATACAGATAGATGAATTTGGAACTCTAAATCCAACACGGTTTGTAGTAGCACTTTGAAACTTGACAAAATAAATGAGTTCTCAGTTTTGTCTCTATGGTTTGTTTCCTGTTCAAGTAGCACTAGGCACAGACACTAGAAAGGCACTTTCATTGAGAGGGGTTGCCAAGCTTCTAAGAAATTACGAGTTTCCGAAATACCAGCAAATATTTTTTCACCCAATCTTGATGATACTTGGTGCTAATGATCAGTACACAAATCCCACTTAGCTCACCAAATTTTGTTCTTCTAGGTTGAAGCGTTCGTCTACAGTAGCAGTTTTTATATTTAGGTTTCCCTCTGTTCTCTCCTATATAGAAAGATGAATTTGGAACTATAAATCCAACAAGTTTGTAGTAGCTCTTTGAAACTTGACAAAATAAAGGAGTTCTCAGTTTTGTCGCTATGGTTTGTTTCCTCTTCAAGTAGCCCAAGGCACAGACTGTGGAAAAGCACTTTCATTGAGAGGGGTTGCCAAGCTTCAAAGAAATTACAAGTTTCTGAAATACAGGAAAATATTTTTTCTCACCCAATCTTGATGATATTGGTGGTAACGATCAGTACACAAATCCCACTTGGCTCACCAAATTTTGTTCTTCTAAGTTGAAGCGTTAGTCTACAGTAGCAGTTTTTATATTTAGGTTTCCCTCTGTTCTCTCCTATATAGAAAGATGAATTTGGAACTCTAAATCCAACATGGTTTGTAGTAGCTCTTTGAAACATGACAAAATAAAGGAGTTCTCAGTTTTTCGCTATGGTTTGTTTCCTCTTCAATTAGCCCTAGGCACAGACTGTGGTAAAGCACTTTCATATAGAGGGGTTCCCAAGCTTCTAAGAAATCACGAGTTTCCGAAATACCAGCAAATATTTTTTCACCCAATCTTGATGATACTTGGTGGTAATGATCAGTACACAAATCCCACTTGGCTCACCAAATTTTGTTCTTCTAGTTTGAAGCGTTCGTGTACAGAAGCAGTTTTTATATTTAGGTTTCACTCTGTTCTCTCATATATACATAGATGAATTTGGAACTCTAAATCCAACATGGTTTGTAGTAGCTCTTTGAAACTTGACAAAATAAAGGAGTTCACAGTTTTGTCTCTATGGTTTGTTTCCTCTTCAAGTAGCCCTAGGCAAAGACTGTGGAAAGCACTTTCATTGAGATGGGTTGCCAAGCTTCAAGAAATAACGAGTTTTCGAAATACCAGCAAATATTTTTTCACACAATCTTGATGATACTTGGTGGTAATGATCAGTACACAAATCCCACATGGCTCACCAAATTTTGTTCTTCTAGGTTGAATCGTTCGTCTACAGTAGCAGTTTTTATATTTAGGTTTCCCTCTGTTCTCTCCTACACAGATAGATGAATTTGGAACTCTAAATCCCACATGGTTTGTAGTAGCTCTTTGAAACTTGACAAAATAAAGGAGTTCTCAGTTTTGTCTCTCTGGTTTGTTTCCTCTTCAAGTAGCCCTAGGAACAGACTGTGGAAAAGCACTTTCATTGAGATGGGTTGCCAAGCTTTTAAGAAATAACGAGTTTCCGAAATACCAGCAAATATTTTTTCACCCAATCTTGATGATACTTGGTGCTAATGATCAGTACTCAAATCCCACTTGGCTCACCAAATTTTGTTTTTCTAGTTGAAGAGTTCGTCTACAGTAGCAGTTCTTATATTTAGGTTTCCCTCTGTTCTCTCTTATATAGAAAGATGAATTTGGAACTCTTAATCCAACATGGTTTGTAGTAGCTCTTTGAAACTTGACAAAATAAAGGAGTTCTCAGTTTTGTCGCTATGGTTTGTTTCCTCTTCAAGTAGCCCTAGGCCCAGACTGTGGAAAAGCACTTTCATTGAGATGGGTTGCCAAGCTTCTAAGAAATAACGAGTTTCCCAAATACCAGCAAATATTTTTTCACCCAATCTTGATGATACTTGGTGGTAATGATCAGTACACAATTCCCACTTGGCTCACCAAATTTTGTTCTTCTAGGTTGAAGCGTTCGTCTACAGTAGCAGTTTTTATATTTAGGTTTCCCTCTGTTCTCTCCTATATAGAAAGATGAATTTGGAACTCTAAATCCAACAAGTTTGTAGTAGCTCTTTGAAACTTGACAAAATAAAGGAGTTCTCAGTTTTGTCGCTATGGTTTGTTTCCTCTTCAAGTAGCCCTAGGCACAGACTGTGGAAAAGCACTTTCATTGCGAGGGGTTGCCAAGCTTCTAAGAAATAACGAGTTTCCAAAACACCAGCAAATAATTTTTTCACCCAATCTTGATGATACTTGGTGGTAATGATCAGCACACAAATCCCACTTGGCTAACCAATTTTTGTTCATCTAGGTTGAAGCATTCGTGTACAGTAGCAGTTTTTATATTTAGGTTTCCCTCTGTTCTCTCCTATATAGATAGATGAATTTGGAACTCTAAATCCAACATGGTTTGTAGTAGCTCTTTGAAACTTGACAAAATAAAGGAGTTCTCAGATTTGTCTCTATAGTTTGTTTCCTCTTCACGTAGCCCTAGGCACAGACTGTGGAAAAGCACTTTCATTGAGAGGGGTTGCCAAGCTTTTAAGAAATAACGAGTTTCCGAAATACCAGCAAATATTTTTTCACCCAATCTTGATGATACTTGGTGCTAATGATCAGTACTCAAATCCCACTTGGCTCACCAAATTTTGTTTTTCTAGTTGAAGCGTTCGTCTACAGTAGCAGTTTTGATATTTAGGTTTCCCTCTGTTCTCTCTTATATAGAAAGATGAATTTGGAACTCTTAATCCAACATGGTTTGTAGTAGCTCTTTGAAACTTGACAAAATAAAGGAGTTCTCAGTTTTGTCGCTATGGTTTGTTTCCTCTTCAAGTAGCCCTAGGCCCAGACTGTGGAAAAGCACTTTCATTGAGATGGGTTGCCAAGCTTCTAAGAAATAACGAGTTTCCGAAATACCAGCAAATATTTTTTTCACCCAATCTTGATGATACTTGGTGGTAATGATCAGTACACAATTCCCACTTGGCTCACCAAATTTTGTTCTTCTAGGTTGAAGCGTTCGTGTACAGTAGCAGTTTTTATATTAAGGTTTCCCACTGTTCTCTCCTATACAGATAGATGAATTTGGAACTCTAAATCCAACATGGTTTGTAGTAGCTCTTTGAAACTTGAGAAAATAAATGAGTTCTCAGTTTTGTCTCTATGGTTTGTTTCCTGTTCAAGTAGCCCTAGGCACAGACTCTGGAAAAGCACTTTCATTGAGAGGGGTTGCCAAGCTTCTAAGAAATTACGAGTTTCCGAAATACCAGCAAATATTTTTTCACCCAATCTTGATGATACTTGGTGCTAATGATCAGTACACAAATCACACTTGGCTCACCAAATTTTGTTCTTCTAGGTTGAAGCGTTCGTCTACAGTAGCAGTTTTTATATTTAGGTTTCCCTCTGTTCTCTCCTATATAGATAGATGAATTTGGAACTCTAAATCCAACATGGTTTGTAGTACCTCTTTGAAACTTGACAAAATAAAGGATTTCTCAGCTTTATCTCTATGGTTTGTTTCCTCTTAAAGTAGTCCTAGGCACAGACTGTGGAAAGCACTTTCATTGAGATGGTTTGCCAAGCTTCTAAGAAATAACGAGTTTCCGAAATACCAGCAAATATTTTTTCACACAATCTTGATGATCCTTGCTGGTAATGATCAGTACATAAATCCCACTTGGCTCACCAAATTTTGTTCTTCTAGTTTGAAGCGTTCGTCTACAGTAGCAGTTTTTATATTTAGGTTTCTCTCTGTTCTCTCTATATAGATAGATGAATTTGGAACTCTAAATCCATAATGGTTTGTAGTAGCTCTTTGAAACTTGACAAAATAAAGGAGTTTTCAGATTTGTCTCTATGGTTTGTTTCCTCTTCAAGTAGCCCTAGGCACAGACTGTGGAAAAGCACTTTCATTGAGAGGGGTTGCCAAGCTTCTAAGAAATAACGAGTTTCCGAAATACCAGCAAATATTTTTTCACCCAATCTTGATGATACTTGGTGGTAATGATCAGTACACAAATCCCACTTGGCTTACCAAATTTTGTTTTTCTAGGTTGAAGCGTTCGTCTACAGTAGCAGTTTTTATATTTAGGTTTCCCTCTGTTCTCTCCTATATAGATAGATGAATTTGGAACTCTAAATCCAACATGCTTTGTAGTAGCTCCTTGAAACTTGAGAAAATAAAGGAGTTCTCAGTTTTGTCTCTATGGTTTTTTTTCTCTTCAAGTAGCCCTAGGCACAGACTGTGGAAAAGCACTTTCATTGATAGGGGTTGCCAAGCTTCTAAGAAATAACGAGTTTCCGAAATACTAGCAAATATTTTTTTCACCCAATCTTGATGATACTTGGTGGTAATGATCAGTACACAAGTCCCACTTGGCTCACCAAATTTTGTTCTTCTTGGTTGAAGCGTTCGTGTACAGTAGCAGTTTTTATATTTAGGTTTAAATCTGTTCTCTCCTATACAGATAGATGAATTTGGAACTCTAAATCCAACATGGTTTGTAGTAGCTCTTTGAAACATGACAAAATAAAGGAGTTCTCAGATTTGTCTCTATGGTTTGTTTCCTCTTCAAGTAGCCCTAGGCACAGACTGTGGAAAAGCACTTTCATTGAGAGGGGTTGCCAAGCTTCTAAGAAATAACGCGTTTTCGAAATACCAGCAAATATTTTTTCACCCATTCTTGATGATACTTGGTGGTAATGATCAGTACACAAATCCCACTTGGCTTACCAAATTTTGTTCTTCTAGGTTGAAGCGTTCGTCTACAGTAGCAGTTTTTATATTTAGGTATCCCTCTGTTCTCTCCTATATAGATAAATGAATTTGGAAATCTGAATCCAACATGCTTTGTAGAAGCTCCTTGAAACTTGACAAAATAAAGGAGTTCTCAGTTTTGTCTCTATGGTTTGTTTCCTCTTAATGTAGCCCAAGGCACAGACTGTGGAAAAGCACTTTCATTGAGAGGGGTTGCCAAGCTTCTAAGAAATAACGAGTTTCCGAAATACCAGCAAATATTGTTTCACCCAATCTTGATGATACTTGTTGCTAATCATCAGTACACACATCCCACTTGGCTCACCATATTTAGTTCTTCTAGGTTGAAGCGTTCGTGTACAGTAGCAGTTTTTATATTTAGGTTTCCCTCTGTTCTCTCCTATACAGATAGATGAATTTGGAACTCTAAATCCAACATGGTTTGTAGTAGCTCTTTGAAACTTGACAAAATAAAGGAGTTCTCAGTTTTGTCTCTATGGTTTGTTTCCTCTTCAAGTAGCCCTAGGCACAGACTGTGGAAAGCACTTTCATTGAGAGGGGTTGCCAAGTCTACGAAATAACGAGTTTCCGAAATACCAGCAAATATTTTTTCACCCAATCTTGATGATATTTGGTGGTAATGATCAGTACACAAATCCCACTTGGTCACCAAATTTTGTTCTTCTAGGTTGAAGTGTTCGTGTACAGTAGCAGTTTTTATATTTAGGTTTCCCTCTGTTATCTCCTATACAGATAGATGAATTTGGAACTCTAAATCCAACATGGTTTGTAGCAGCACTTTGAAACTTGACAAAATAAATGAGTTCTCAGTTTTGTCTCTATGGTTTGTTTCCTGTTCAAGTAGCACTAGGCACAGACTCTAGAAAAGCACTTTCATTGAGAGGGGTTGCCAAGCTTCTAAGAAATTACGAGTTTCCGAAATACCAGCAAATATTTTTTCACCCAATCTTGATGATACTTGGTGCTAATGATCAGTACACAAATCCCACTTGGCTCACCAAATTTTGTTCTTCTAGGTTGAAGCGTTCGTCTACAGTAGCAGTTTTTATATTTAGGTTTCCCTCTGTTCTCTCCTATATAGAAAGATGAATTTGGAACTCTAAATCCAACATGGTTTGTAGTAGCTCTTTGAAACTTGACAAAATAAAGGAGTTCTCAGTTTTGTCGCTATGGTTTGTTTCCTCTTCAAGTAGCCCTAGGCACAGACTGTGGAAAAGCACTTTCATTGAGAGGGGTTCCCAAGCTTCTAAGAAATAACGAGTTTCCGAAATACCAGCAAATATTTTTTCACCCAATCTTGATGATACTTGGTGGTAATGATCAGTACACAATTCCCACTTGGCTCACCAAATTTTGTTCTTCTAGGTTGAAGCGTTCGTCTACAGTAGCAGTTTTTATATTTAGGTTTCACTCTGTTCTCTCATATATAGATAGATGAATTTGGAACTCTAAATCCAACATGGTTTGTAGTAGCTCTTTGAAACTTGACAAAATAAAGGAGTTCTCAGTTTTGTCGCTATGGTTTGTTTCCTCTTCAAGTAGCCCTATGCACAGACTGTGGAAAAGCACTTTGATTGAAAGTGGTTCCCAAGCTTCCAAGAAATCACGAGTTTCCGAAATACCAGCAAATATTTTTTCACCCAATCTTGATGATATTGGTGGTAACGATCAGTACACAAATCCCACTTGGCTCACCAAATTTTGTTCTTCTAAGTTGAAGCGTTAGTCTACAGTAGCAGTTTTTATATTTAGGTTTCCCTCTGTTCTCTCCTATATAGAAAGATGAATTTGGAACTCTAAATCCAACATGGTTTGTAGTAGCTCTTTGAAACATGACAAAATAAAGGAGTTCTCAGTTTTTCGCTATGGTTTGTTTCCTCTTCAATTAGCCCTAGGCACAGACTGTGGTAAAGCACTTTCATTAGAGGGGTTCCAAGCTTCTAAGAAATCACGAGTTTCCGAAATACCAGCAAATATTTTTTCACCCAATCTTGATGATACTTGGTGGTAATGATCAGTACACAAATCCCACTTGGCTCACCAAATTTTGTTCTTCTAGTTTGAAGCGTTCGTGTACAGAAGCAGTTTTTATATTTAGGTTTCACTCTGTTCTCTCATATATAGATAGATGAATTTGGAACTCTAAATCCAACATGGTTTGTAGTAGCTCTTTGAAACTTGACAAAATAAAGGAGTTCTCAGTTTTTCGCTATGGTTTGTTTCCTCTTCAATTAGCCCTAGGCACAGACTGTGGAAAAGCACTTTCATTGAGAGGGGTTCCCAAGCTTCTAAGAAATAACGAGTTTCCGAAATACCAGCAAATATTTTTTCACCCAATCTTGTTGATACTTGGTGGTAATGATCACTACACAAATCCCACTTGGCTCACCAAATTTTGTTCTTCTAGTTTGAAGCGTTCGTGTACAGAAGCAGTTTTTATATTTAGGTTTCACTCTGTTCTCTCATATATAGATAGATGAATTTGGAACTCTAAATCCAACATGGTTTGTAGTAGCTCTTTGAAACTTGACAAAATAAAGGAGTTCACAGTTTTGTCTCTATGGTTTGTTTCCTCTTCAAGTAGCCCTAGGCAAAGACTGTGGAAAGCACTTTCTGAGATGGGTTGCCAAGCTTTCAAGAAAATAACGAGTTTTCGAAATACCAGCAAATATTTTTTCACACAATCTTGATGATACTTGGTGGTAATGATCAGTACACAAATCCCACTTGGCTCACCAATTTTGTTCTTCTTGGTTGAATCGTTCGTCTACAGTAGCAGTTTTTATATTTAGGTTTCCCTCTGTTCTCTCCTACACAGATAGATGAATTTGGAACTCTAAATCCCACATGGTTTGTAGTAGTTCTTTGAAACTTGACAAAATAAAGGAGTTCTCAGTTTTGTCTCTCTGGTTTGTTTCCTCTTCAAGTAGCCCTAGGAACAGACTGTGGAAAAGCACTTTCATTGAGATGGGTTGCCAAGCTTTTAAGAAATAACGAGTTTCCGAAATACCAGCAAATATTTTTTCACCCAATCTTGATGATACTTGGTGCTAATGATCAGTACTCAAATCCCACTTGGCTCACCAAATTTTGTTTTTCTAGTTGAAGCGTTCGTCTACAGTAGCAGTTTTTATATTTAGGTTTCCCTCTGTTCTCTCTTATATAGAAAGATGAATTTGGAACTCTTAATCCAACATGGTTTGTAGTAGCTCTTTGAAACTTGACAAAATAAAGGAGTTCTCAGTTTTGTCGCTATGGTTTGTTTCCTCTTCAAGTAGCCCTAGGCCAAGACTGTGGAAAAGCACTTTCATTGAGATGGGTTGCCAAGCTTCTAAGAAATAACGAGTTTCCGAAATACCAGCAAATATTTTTTCACCCAATCTTGATGATACTTGGTGGTAATGATCAGTACACAATTCCCACTTGGCTCACCAAATTTTGTTCTTCTAGGTTGAAGCGTTCGTCTACAGTAGCAGTTTTATATTTAGGTTTCACTCTGTTCTCTCATATATAGATACATGAATTTGGAACTCTAAATCCAACATGGTTTGTAGTAGCTCTTTGAAACTTGACAAAATAAAGGAGTTCTCAGTTTTGTCTCTATGGTTTGTTTCCTCTTCAAGTAGCCCTAGGCACAGACTGTGGAAAGCACTTTCATTGAGATGGGTTGCCAAGCTTCTAAGAAATAACGAGTTTCCAAAATACCAGCAAATATTTTTTCACACATCTTGTTGATACTTGGTGGTAATGATCAGTACACAAATCCCACTTGGCTCACCAAATTTTGTTATTCTAGGTTGAAGCGTTCATCTACAGTAGCAGTTTTTATATTTAGGTTTCACTCTGTTCTCTCATATATAGATAGATGAATTTGGAACTCTAAATCCAACATGGTTTGTAGTAGCTCTTTGAAACTTGACAAAATAAAGGAGTTCTCAGATTTGTCTCTATGGTTTGTTTCCTCTTCAAGGAGCCCTAGGCACAGACTGTGGAAAAGCACTTTCATTGAGAGAAGTTGCCAAGCTTCTAAGAAATAACGAGTTTCCGAAATACCAGCAAATATTTTTTCACCCAATCTTGATGATACTTGGTGGTAATGATCAGTACACATATCCCACTTGGCTCACCAAATTTTGTTCTTCTAGGTTGAAGTGTTCGTGTACAGTAGCAGTTTTTATATTTAGGTTTCCCTCTGTTATCTCCTATACAGATAGATGAATTTGGAACTCTAAATCCAACATGGTTTGTAGCAGCACTTTGAAACTTGACAAAATAAATGAGTTCTCAGTTTTGTCTCTATGGTTTGTTTCCTGTTCAAGTAGCACTAGGCACAGACTCTAGAAAAGCACTTTCATTGAGAGGGTTGCCAAGCTTCTAAGAAATTACGAGTTTCCGAAATACCAGCAAATATTTTTTCACCCAATCTTGATGATACTTGGTGCTAATGATCAGTACACAAATCCCACTTGGCTCACCAAATTTTGTTCTTCTAGGTTGAAGCGTTCGTCTACAGTAGCAGTTTTTATATTTAGGTTTCCCTCTGTTCTCTCCTATATAGAAAGATGAATTTGGAACTCTAAATCCAACATGGTTTGTAGTAGCTCTTTGAAACTTGACAAAATAAAGGAGTTCTCAGTTTTTGTCGCTATGGTTTGTTTCCTCTTCAAGTAGCCCTAGGCACAGACTGTGGAAAAGCACTTTCATTGAGATGGGTTGCCAAGCTTCTAAGAAATAACGAGTTTCCGAAATACCAGCAAATATTTTTTCACCCAATCTTGATGATACTTGGTGGTAATGATCAGTACACAATTCCCACTTGGCTCACAAATTTTGTTCTTCTAGGTTGAAGCGTTCGTCTACAGTAGCAGTTTTTATATTTAGGTTTCACTCTGTTCTCTCATATATAGATAGATGAATTTGGAACTCTAAATCCAACATGGTTTGTAGTAGCTCTTTGAAACTTGACAAAATAAAGGAGTTCTCAGTTTTGTCGCTATGGTTTGTTTCCTCTTCAAGTAGCCCTAGGCACAGACTGTGGAAAAGCACTTTCATTGCGAGGGGTTGCCAAGCTAATAAGAAATAACGAGTTTCCAAAATACCAGCAAATAATTTTTCCACCCAATCTTGATGATACTTGGTGGTAATGATCAGCACACAAATCCCACTTGGCTAACCAATTTTTTGTTCATCTAGGTTGAAGCATTCGTGTACAGTAGCAGTTTTTATATTTAGGTTTCCCTCTGTTCTCTCCTATATAGATAGATGAATTTGGAACTCTAAATCCAACATGGTTTGTAGTAGCTCTTTGAAACTTGACAAAATAAAGGAGTTCTCAGATTTGTCTCTATAGTTTGTTTCCTCTTCACGTAGCCCTAGGCACAGACTGTGGAAAAGCACTTTCATTGAGAGGGGTTGCCAAGCTTTTAAGAAATAACGAGTTTCCGAAATACCAGCAAATATTTTTTCACCCAATCTTGATGATACTTGGTGCTAAAGATCAGTACTCAAATCCCACATGGCTCACCAAATTTTGTTTTTCTAGTTGAAGCGTTCGTCTACAGTAGCAGTTTTTATATTTAGGTTTCCCTCTGTTCTCTCTTATATAGAAAGATGAATTTGGAACTCTTAATCCAACATGGTTTGTAGTAGCTCTTTGAAACTTGACAAAATAAAGGAGTTCTCAGTTTTGTCGCTATGGTTTGTTTCCTCTTCAAGTAGCCCTAGGCCCAGACTGTGGAAAAGCACTTTCATTGAGATGGGTTGCCAAGCTTCTAAGAAATAACGAGTTTCCGAAATACCAGCAAATATTTTTTCACCCAATCTTGATGATACTTGGTGGTAATCATCAGTACACAATTCCCACTTGGCTCACCAAATTTTGTTCTTCTAGGTTGAAGCGTTCGTCTACAGTAGCAGTTTTTATATTTAGGTTTCACTCTCTTCTCTCATATATAGATAGATGAATTTGGAACTCTAAATCCAACATGGTTTGTAGTAGCTCTTTGAAACTTGACAAAATAAAGGAGTTCTCAGTTTTGTCTCTATGGTTTGTTTCCTCTTCAAGTAGCCCTCGGCACAGACTGTGGAAAGCACTTTCATTGAGATGGGTTGCCAAGCTTCTAAGAAATAACGAGTTTCCAAAATACCAGCAAATATTTTTTCACACAATCTTGTTTATACTTGGTGGTAATGATCAGTACACAAATCCCACTTGGCTCACCAAATTTTGTTCTTCTAGGTTGAAGCGTTCATCTACAGTAGCAGTTTTTATATTTAGGTTTCACTCTGTTCTCTCATATATAGATAGATGAATTTGGAACTCTAAATCCAACATGGTTTGTAGTAGCTCTTTGAAACTTGACAAAATAAAGGAGTTCTCAGATTTGTCTCTATGGTTTGTTTCCTCTTCAAGGAGCCCTAGGCACAGACTGTGGAAAAGCACTTTCATTGAGAGAAGTTGCCAAGCATCTAAGAAATAACGAGTTTCTGAAATACCAGCAAATATTTTTTCACCCAATCTTAATGATACTTGGTGGTAATGATCAGTACACAAATCCCACTTGGCTCACCAAATTTTGTTCTTCTAGGTTGAAGTGTTCGTGTACAGTAGCAGTTTTTATATTTAGGTTTCCCTCTGTTATCTCCTATACAGATAGATGAATTTGGAACTCTAAATCCAACATGGTTTGTAGCAGCACTTTGAAACTTGACAAAATAAATGAGTTCTCAGTTTTGTCTCTATGGTTTGTTTCCTGTTCAAGTAGCACTAGGCACAGACTCTAGAAAAGCACTTTCATTGAGAGGGGTTGCCAAGCTTCTAAGAAATAACGAGTTTCCGAAATACCAGCAAATATTTTTTCACCCAATCTTGATGATACTTGGTGCTAATGATCAGTACACAAATCCCACTTGGCTCACCAAATTTTGTTCTTCTAGGTTGAAGCGTTCGTGTACAGTAGCAGTTTTTATATTTAGGTTTCCCTCTGTTCTCTCCTATATAGAAAGATGAATTTGGAACTCTAAATCCAACATGTGTTTGTAGTAGCTCTTTGAAACTTGACAAAATAAAGGAGTTCTCAGTTTTGTCGCTATGGTTTGTTTCCTCTTCAAGTAGCCCTAGGCACAGACTGTGGAAAAGCACTTTCATTGAGATGGGTTGCCAAGCTTCTAAGAAATAACGAGTTTCCGAAATACCAGCAAATATTTTTTCACCCAATCTTGATGATACTTGGTGGTAATGATCAGTACACAATTCCCACTTGGCTCACCAAATTTTGTTCTTCTAGGTTGAAGCGTTCGTCTACAGTAGCAGTTTTTATATTTAGGTTTCACTCTGTTCTCTCATATATAGATAGATGAATTTGGAACTCTAAATCCAACATGGTTTGTAGTAGCTCTTTGAAACTTGACAAAATAAAGGAGTTCTCAGTTTTGTCTCTATGGTTTGTTTCCTCTTCAAGTAGCCCCCGGCACAGACTGTGGAAAGCACTTTCATTGAGATGGGTTGCCAAGCTTCTAAGAAATAACGAGTTTCCAAAATACCAGCAAATATTTTTTCACACAATCTTGTTGATACTTGGTGGTAATGATCAGTACACAAATCCCACTTGGCTCACCAAATTTTGTTCTTCTAGGTTGAAGCGTTCGTCTACAGTAGCAGTTTTTATGTTTAGGTTTCACTCTGTTCTCTCATATATAGATAGATGAATTTGGAACTCTAAATCCAACATGGTTTGTAGTAGCTCCTTTGAAACTTGACAAAATAAAGGAGTTCTCAGATTTGTCTCTATGGTTTGTTTCCTCTTCAAGGAGCCCTAGGCACAGACTGTGGAAAAGCACTTTCATTGAGAGAAGTTGCCAAGCTTCTAAGAAATAACGAGTTTTCGAAATACCAGCAATATTTTTTCACCCAATCTTGATGATACTTGTTGCTAATGATCAGTACACAAATCCCACTTGGCTCACCAAATTTGGTTCTTCTTGGTTGAAGTGTTCGTGTACAGTAGCAGTTTTTCTATTTCGGTTTCCCTCTGTTATCTCCTATACAGATAGATGAATTTGGAACTCTAAATCCAACACGGTTTGTAGTAGCACTTTGAAACTTGACAAAATAAATGAGTTCTCAGTTTTGTCTCTATGGTTTGTTTCCTGTTCAAGTAGCACTAGGCACAGACACTAGAAAGGCACTTTCATTGAGAGGGGTTGCCAAGCTTCTAAGAAATTACGAGTTTCCGAAATACCAGCAAATATTTTTCACCCAATCTTGATGATACTTGGTGCTAATGATCAGTACACAAATCCCACTTAGCTCACCAAATTTTGTTCTTCTAGGTTGAAGCGTTCGTCTACAGTAGCAGTTTTTATATTTAGGTTTCCCTCTGTTCTCTCCTATATAGAAAGATGAATTTGGAACTATAAATCCAACAAGTTTGTAGTAGCTCTTTGAAACTTGACAAAATAAAGGAGTTCTCAGTTTTGTCGCTATGGTTTGTTTCCTCTTCAAGTAGCCCAAGGCACAGACTGTGGAAAAGCACTTTCATTGAGAGGGGTTGCCAAGCTTCAAAGAAATTACAAGTTTCTGAAATACAGGAAAATATTTTTTCACCCAATCTTGATGATACCTGGTGGTAATGATCAGTAAACAAATGCCACTTGGCTCACCAAATTTTGTTCTTCTAGGATGAAGCGTTCGTCTACAGTAGCAGTTTTTATATTTAGGTTTCACTCTGTTCTCTCATATATAGATAGATGAATTTGGAACTCTAAATCCAACATGGTTTGTAGTAGTTTTTTGAAACTTGACAAAATAAAGGAGTTCTCAGATTTGTCTCTATGGTTTGTTTCCTCTTCAAGTAGCCCTAGGCACAGACTGTGGAAAAGCACTTTCACTTAGAGGGGTTGCCAAGCTTCTAAGAAATAACGAGTTTCCGAAATACCAGCAAATATTTTTTCACCCAATCTTGATGATACTTGGTGGTAATGATCAGTACACAAATCCCAGGTGGCTTACCAAATTTTGTTCTTCTAGGTTGAAGTGTTCGTCTACAGTAGCAGTTTTTATATTTAGGTTTCCCTCTGTTCTCTCCTATATAGATAGATGAATTTGGAAATCTAAATCCAACATGCTTTGTAGCAGCTCCTTGAAACTTGACAAAATAAAGGAGTTCTCAGTTTTGTCTCTATGGTTTGTTTCCTCTTCATGTAGCCCTAGGCACAGACTGTGGAAAAGCACTTTCATTGAGAGGGGTTGCCAAGCTTCTAAGAAATAACGAGTTTAAGAAATACAAGCAAATATTTTTTCACCCAATCTTGATGATACTTGGTGCTAATGATCAGTACTCAAATCCCACTTGGCTCAACAAATTTTGTTTTTCTAGTTGAAGCGTTCGTCTACAGTAGCAGTTTTTATATTTAGGTTTCCCTCTGTTCTCTCTTATATAGAAAGATGAATTTGGAACTCTTAATCCAACATGGTTTGTAGTAGCTCTTTGAAACTTGACAAAATAAAGGAGTTCTCAGTTTTGTCGCTATGGTTTGTTTCCTCTTCAAGTAGCCCTAGGCCCAGACTGTTTAAAAGCACTTTCATTGAGATGGGTTGCCAAGCTTCTAAGAAATAACGAGTTTCCGAAATACCAGCAAATATTTTTTCACCAGATCTTGATGATACTTGGTGGTAATGATCAGTACACAATTCCCACTTGGCTCACCAAATTTTGTTCTTCTAGGTTGAAGCGTTCGTCTACAGTAGCAGTTTTTATATTTAGGTTTCACTCTGTTCTCTCATATATAGATAGATGAATTTGGAACTCTAAATCCAACATGGTTTTTTAGTAGCTCTTTGAAACTTGACAAAATAAAGGAGTTCTCAGTTTTGTCTCTATGGTTTGTTTCCTCTTCACGTAGCCCTCGGCACAGACTGTGGAAAGCACTTTCATTGAGATGGGTTGCCAAGCTTCTAAGAAATAACGAGTTTCCAAAATACCAGCAAATATTTTTTCACACAATCTTGTTGATACTTGGTGGTAATTATCAGTACACAAATCCCACTTGGCTCACCAAATTTTGTTCTTCTAGGTTGAAGCGTTCATCTACAGTACAGTTTTTATATTTAGGTTTCCACTCTGTTCTCTCATATATAGATAGATGAATTTGGAACTCTAAATCCAACATGGTTTGTAGCAGCACTTTGAAACTTGACAAAATAAAGGAGTTCTCAGTTTTGTCTCTATAGTTTGTTTCCTGTTCAAGTAGCACTAGGCACAGACTCTAGAAAAGCACTTTCATTGAGAGGGGTTGCCAAGCTTCTAAGAAATTACGAGTTTCCGAAATACCAGCAAATATTTTTTCACCCAATCTTGATGATACTTGGTGCTAATGATCAGTACTCAAATCCCACTTGGCTCACCAAATTTTTGTTCTTCTAGGTTGAAGTGTTCGTGTACAGTAGCAGTTTTTATATTTAGGTTTCCCTCTGTTATCTCCTATACAGATAGATGAATTTGGAACTCTAAATCCAACATGGTTTGTAGCAGCACTTTGAAACTTGACAAAATAAATGAGTTCTCAGTTTTGTCTCTATGGTTTGTTTCCTGCTCAAGTAGCACTAGGCACAGACTCTAGAAAAGCACTTTCATTGAGAGGGTTGCCAAGAATCTAAGAAATTACGAGTTTCCGAAATACCAGCAAATATTTTTTCACCCAATCTTGATGATACTTGGTGCTAATGATCAGTACACAAATCCCACTTGGCTCACCAAATTTTGTTCTTCTAGGTTGAAGCGTTCGTCTACAGTAGCAGTTTTTATATTTAGGTTTCCCTCTGTTCTCTCCTATATAGAAAGATGAATTTGGAACTCTAAATCCAACATGGTTTGTAGTAGCTCTTTGAAACTTGACAAAATAAAGGAGTACTCAGTTTTGTCGCTATGGTTTGTTTCCTCTTCAAGTAGCCCTAGGCACAGACTGTGGAAAAGCACTTTCATTGAGATGGGTTGCCAAGCTTCTAAGAAATAACGAGTTTCCAAAATACCAGCAAATATTTTTTCACCCAATCTTGATGATACTTGGTGGTAATGATCAGTACACAATTCCCACTTGGCTCACCAAATTTTGTTCTTCTAGGTTGAAGCGTTCGTCTACAGTAGCAGTTTATATATTTAGGTTTCACTCTGTTCTCTCATATATAGATAGATGAATTTGGAACTCTAAATCCAACATCGTTTGTAGTAGCTCTTTGAAACTTGACAAAATAAAGGAGTTCTCAGTTTTGTCTCTATGGTTTGTTTCCTCTTCAAGTAGCCCTCGGCACAGACTGTGGAAAGCACTTTAATTGAGATGGGTTGCCAAGCTTCTAAGAAATAACGAGTTTTCAAAATACCAGCAAATATTTTTTCACACAATCTTGTTGATACTTGGTGGTAATGATCAGTACACAAATCCCACTTGGCTCACCAAATTTTGTTCTTCTAGGTTGAAGCGTTCGTCTACAGTAGCAGTTTTTATATTTAGGTTTCACTCTGTTCTCTCATATATAGATAGATGAATTTGGAACTCTAAATCCAACATGGTTTGTAGTAGCTCTTTGAAACTTGACAAAATAAAGGAGTTCTCAGATTTGTCTCTATGGTTTGTTTCCTCTTAAGGGAGCCCTAGGCACAGACTGTGGAAAAGCACTTTCATTGAGAGAAGTTGCCAAGCTTCTAAGAAATAACGAGTTTCCGAAATACCAGCAAATATTTTTTCACCCAATCTTGATGATACTTTTTGCTAATGATCAGTACACAATTCCCACTTGGCTCACCAAATTTTGTTCTTCTAGGTTGAAGCGTTCGTCTACAGTAGCAGTTTTTATATTTAGGTTTCACTCTGTTCTCTCATATATAGATAGATGAATTTGGAACTCTAAATCCAACATGGTTTGTAGTAGTTTTTTGAAACTTGACAAAATAAAGGAGTTCTCAGATTTGTCTCTATGGTTTGTTTCCTCTTCAAGTAGCCCTAGGCACAGACTGTGGAAAAGCACTTTCACTTAGAGGGGTTGCCAAGCTTCTAAGAAATAACGAGTTTCCGAAATACCAGCAAATATTTTTTCACCCAATCTTGATGATACTTGGTGGTAATGATCAGTACACATCCCAGGTGGCTTACCAAATTTTGTTCTTCTAGGTTGAAGTGTTCGTCTACAGTAGCAGTTTTTATATTTAGGTTTCCCTCTGTTCTCTCCTATATAGATAGATGAATTTGGAAATCTAAATCCAACATGCTTTGTAGCAGCTCCTTGAAACTTGACAAAATAAAGGAGTTCTCAGTTTTGTCTCTATGGTTTGTTTCCTCTTCATGTAGCCCTAGGCACAGACTGTGGAAAAGCACTTTCATTGAGAGGGGTTGCCAAGCTTCTAAGAAATAACGAGTTTAAGAAATACAAGCAAATATTTTTTCACCCAATCTTGATGATTCTTGGTGCTAATGATCAGTACTCAAATCCCACTTGGCTCACCAAATTTTGTTTTTCTAGTTGAAGCGTTCGTCTACAGTAGCAGTTTTTATATTTAGGTTTCCCTCTGTTCTCTCTTATATAGAAAGATGAATTTGGAACTCTTAATCCAACATGGTTTGTAGTAGCTCTTTGAAACTTGACAAAATAAAGGAGTTCTCAGTTTTGTCGCTATGGTTTGTTTCCTCTTCAAGTAGCCCTAGGCCCAGACTGTGGAAAAGCACTTTCATTGAGATGGGTTGCCAAGCTTCTAAGAAATAACGAGTTTCCGAAATACCAGCAAATATTTTTTCACCCAATCTTGATGATACTTGGTGGTAATGATCAGTACACAATTCCCACTTGGCTCACCAAATTTTGTTCTTCTAGGTTGAAGCGTTCGTCTACAGTAGCAGTTTTTATATTTAGGTTTCCCTCTGTTCTCTCCTATATAGAAAGATGAATTTGGAACTCTAAATCCAACAAGTTTGTAGTAGCTCTTTGAAACTTGACAAAATAAAGGAGTTCTCAGTTTTGTCGCTATGGTTTGTTTCCTCTTCAAGTAGCCCTAGGCACAGACTGTGGAAAAGCACTTTCATTGCGAGGGGTTGCCAAGCTTCTAAGAAATAACGAGTTTCCAAAACACTAGCAAATAATTTTTTCACCCAATCTTGATGATACTTGGTGGTAATGATCAGCACACAAATCCCACTTGGCTAACCAATTTTTGTTCATCTAGGTTGAAGCATTCGTGTACAGTAGCAGTTTTTATATTTAGGTTTCCCTCTGTTCTCTCCTATATAGATAGATGAATTTGGAACTCTAAATCCAACATGGTTTGTAGTAGCTCTTTGAAACTTGACAAAATAAAGGAGTTCTCAGATTTGTCTCTATAGTTTGTTTCCTCTTCACGTAGCCCTAGGCACAGACTGTGGAAAAGCACTTTCATTGAGAGGGGTTGCCAAGCTTTTAAGAAATAACGAGTTTCCGAAATACCAGCAAATATTTTTTCACCCAATCTTGATGATACTTGGTGCTAATGATCAGTACTCAAATCCCACTTGGCTCACCAAATTTTGTTTTTCTAGTTGAAGCGTTCGTCTACAGTAGCAGTTTTGATATTTAGGTTTCCCTCTGTTCTCTCTTATATAGAAAGATGAATTTGGAACTCTTAATCCAACATGGTTTGTAGTAGCTCTTTGAAACTTGACAAAATAAAGGAGTTCTCAGTTTTGTCGCTATGGTTTGTTTCCTCTTCAAGTAGCCCTAGGCCCAGACTGTGGAAAAGCACTTTCATTGAGATGGGTTGCCAAGCTTCTAAGAAATAACGAGTTTCCGAAATACCAGCAAATATTTTTTCACCCAATCTTGATGATACTTGGTGGTAATGATCAGTACACAATTCCCACTTGGCTCACCAAATTTTGTTCTTCTAGGTTGAAGCGTTCGTCTACAGTAGCAGTTTTTATATTTAGGTTTCACTCTCTTCTCTCATATATAGATAGATGAATTTGGAACTCTAAATCCAACATGGTTTGTAGTAGCTCTTTGAAACTTGACAAAATAAAGGAGTTCTCAGTTTTGTCTCTATGGTTTGTTTCCTCTTCAAGTAGCCCTCGGCACAGACTGTGGAAAGCACTTTCATTGAGATGGGTTGCCAAGCTTCTAAGAAATAACGAGTTTCCAAAATACCAGCAAATATTTTTTCACACAATCTTGTTGATACTTGGTGGTAATGATCAGTACACAAATCCCACTTGGCTCACCAAATTTTGTTCTTCTAGGTTGAAGCGTTCATCTACAGTAGCAGTTTTTATATTTAGGTTTCACTCTTTTCTCTCATATATAGATAGATGAATTTGGAACTCTAAATCCAACATGGTTTGTAGTAGTTTTTTGAAACTTGACAAAATAAAGGAGTTCTCAGATTTGTCTCTATCGTTTGTTTCCTCTTCAAGTAGCCCTAGGCACAGACTGTGGAAAAGCACTTTCACTTAGAGGGTTTGCCAAGCTTCTAAGAAATAACGAGTTTCCGAAATACCAGCAAATATTTTTTCACCCAATCTTGATGATACTTGGTGGTAATGATCAGTACACAAATCCCAGGTGGCTTACCAAATTTTGTTCTTCTAGGTTGAAGTGTTCGTCTACAGTAGCAGTTTTTATATTTAGGTTTCACTCTGTTCTCTCCTATATAGATAGATGAATTTGGAAATCTAAATCCAACATGCTTTGTAGCAGCTCCTTGAAACTTGACAAAATAAAGGAGTTCTCAGTTTTGTCTCTATGGTTTGTTTCCTCTTCATATAGCCCTAGGCACAGACTGTGGAAAAGCACTTTCATTGAGAGGGGTTGCCAAGCTTCTAAGAAATAACGAGTTTAAGAAATACAAGCCAATATTTTTTCACCCAATCTTGATGATACTTGGTGCTAATGATCAGTACTCAAATCCCACTTGGCTCAACAAATTTTGTTTTTCTAGTTGAAGCGTTCGTCTACAGTAGCAGTTTTTATATTTAGGTTTCCCTCTGTTCTCTCTTATATAGAAAGATGAATTTGGAACTCTTAATCCAACATGGTTTGTAGTAGCTCTTTGAAACATGACAAAATAAAGGAGTTCTCAGTTTTGTCGCTATGGTTTGTTTCCTCTTCAAGTAGCCCTAGGCCCAGACTGTGGAAAAGCACTTTCATTGAGATGGGTTGCCAAGCTTCTAAGAAATAACGAGTTTCCGAAATACCAGCAAATATTTTTTCACCCAATCTTGATGATACTTGGTGGTAATGATCAGTACACAATTCCCACTTGGCTCACCAAATTTTGTTCTTCTAGGTTGAAGCGTTCGTCTACAGTAGCAGTTTTTATATTTAAGTTTCACTCTGTTCTCTCATATATACATAGATGAATTTGGAACTCTAAATCCAACATGGTTTTTAGTAGCTCTTTGAAACTTGACAAAATAAAAGGAGTTCTCAGTTTTGTCTCTATGGTTTGTTTCCTCTTCACGTAGCCCTCGGCACAGACTTTGGAAAGCACTTTCATTGAGATGGGTTGCCAAGCTTCTAAGAAATAACGAGTTTCCAAAATACCAGCAAATATTTTTTCACACAATCTTGTTGATACTTGGTGGTAATGATCAGTACACAAATCCCACTTGGCTCACCAAATTTTGTTCTTCTAGGTTGAAGCGTTCGTCTACAGTAGCAGTTTTTATATTTAGGTTTCACTCTGTTCTCTCATATATAGATAGATGAATTTTAACTCTAAATCCAACATGGTTTGTAGTAGCTCTTTGAAACTTGACAAAATAAAGGAGTTCTCAGATTTGTCTCTATGGTTTGTTTCCTCTTCAAGGAGCCCTAGGCACAGACTGTGGAAAAGCACTTTCATTGAGAGAAGTTGCCAAGCTTCTAAGAAATAACGAGTTTCCGAAATACCAGCAAATATTTTTTCACCCAATCTTGATGATACTTGGTGGTAATGATCAGTACACAAATCCCACTTGGCTCACCAAATTTTGTTCTTCTAGGTTGAAGTGTTCGTGTACAGTAGCAGTTTTTATATTTAGGTTTCCCTCTGTTATCTCCTATACAGATAGATGAATTTGGAACTCTAAATCCAACATGGTTTGTAGCAGCACTTTGAAACTTGACAAAATAAATGAGTTCTCAGTTTTGTCTCTATGGTTTGTTTCCTGTTCAAGTAGCACTAGGCACAGACTCTAGAAAAGCACTTTCATTGAGAGGGTTGCCAAGCTTCTAAGAAATTACGAGTTTCCGAAATACCAGCAAATATTTTTTCACCCAATCTTGATGATACTTGGTGCTAATG
This sequence comes from Callospermophilus lateralis, assembly GCF_048772815.1. Taxonomy (NCBI): domain Eukaryota; kingdom Metazoa; phylum Chordata; class Mammalia; order Rodentia; family Sciuridae; genus Callospermophilus; species Callospermophilus lateralis. Next base: position 53,943 of record NW_027514327.1, on the reverse strand, counting down.
ATCAGTACACAAATCCCACTTGGCTCACCAAATTTTGTTCTTCTAGGTTGAAGCGTTCGTCTACAGTAGCAGTTTTTATATTTAGGTTTCCCTCTGTTCTCTCCTATATAGAAAGATGAATTTGGAACTCTAAATCCAACATGGTTTGTAGTAGCTCTTTGAAACTTGACAAAATAAAGGAGTTCTCAGTTTTGTCGCTATGGTTTGTTTCCTCTTCAAGTAGCCCTAGGCACAGACTGTGGAAAAGCACTTTCATTGAGATGGGTTGCCAAGCTTCTAAGAAATAACGAGTTTCCGAAATACCAGCAAATATTTTTTCACCCAATCTTGATGATACTTGGTGGTAATGATCAGTACACAATTCCCACTTGGCTCACCAAATTTGTTCTTCTAGGTTGAAGCGTTCGTCTACAGTAGCAGTTTTTATATTTAGGTTTCACTCTGTTCTCTCATATATAGATAGATGAATTTGGAACTCTAAATCCAACATGGTTTGTAGTAGCTCTTTGAAACTTGACAAAATAAAGGAGTTCTCAGTTTTGTCTCTATGGTTTGTTTCCTCTTCAAGTAGCCCTCGGCACAGACTGTGGAAAGCACTTTAATTGAGATGGGTTGCCAAGCTTCTAAGAAATAACGAGTTTCCAAAATACCAGCAAATATTTTTTCACACAATCTTGTTGATACTTGGTGGTAATGATCAGTACACAAATCCCACTTGGCTCACCAAATTTTGTTCTTCTAGGTTGAAGCGTTCGTCTACAGTAGCAGTTTTTATATTTAGGTTTCACTCTGTTCTCTCATATATAGATAGATGAATTTGGAACTCTAAATCCAACATGGTTTGTAGTAGCTCTTTGAAACTTGACAAAATAAAGGAGTTCTCAGATTTGTCTCTATGGTTTGTTTCCTCTTCAAGGAGCCCTAAGCACAGACTGTGGAAAAGCACTTTCATTGAGAGAAGTTGCCAAGCTTCTAAGAAATAACGAGTTTCCGAAATACCAGCAAATATTTTTTCACCCAATCTTGATGATACTTTTTGCTAATGATCAGTACACAATTCCCACTTGGCTAACCAAATTTTGTTCTTCTAGGTTGAAGCGTTCGTCTACAGTAGCAGTTTTTATATTTAGGTTTCACTCTGTTCTCTCATATATAGATAGATGAATTTGGAACTCTAAATCCAACATGGTTTGTAGTAGTTTTTGAAACTTGACAAAATAAAGGAGTTCTCAGATTTGTCTCTATGGTTTGTTTCCTCTTCAAGTAGCCCTAGGCACAGACTGTGGAAAAGCACTTTCACTTAGAGGGGTGCCAAGCTTCTAAGAAATAACGAGTTTCCGAAATACCAGCAAATATTTTTTCACCCAATCTTGATGATACTTGGTGGTAATGATCAGTACACAAATCCCAGGTGGCTTACCAAATTTTGTTCTTCTAGGTTGAAGTGTTCGTCTACAGTAGCAGTTTTTATATTTAGGTTTCCCTCTGTTCTCTCCTATATAGATAGATGAATTTGGAAATCTAAATCCAACATGCTTTGTAGCAGCTCCTTGAAACTTGACAAAATAAAGGAGTTCTCAGTTTTGTCTCTATGGTTTGTTTCCTCTTCATGTAGCCCTAGGCACAGACTGTGGAAAAGCACTTTCATTGAGAGGGGTTGCCAAGCTTCTAAGAAATAACGAGTTTAAGAAATACAAGCAAATATTTTTTCACCCAATCTTGATGATTCTTGGTGCTAATGATCAGTACTCAAATCCCACTTGGCTCACCAAATTTTGTTTTTCTAGTTGAAGCGTTCGTCTACAGTAGCAGTTTTTATATTTAGGTTTCACTCTGTTCTCTCATATATAGATAGATGAATTTGGAACTCTTAATCCAACATGGTTTGTAGTAGCTCTTTGAAACTTGACAAAATAAAGGAGTTCTCAGTTTTGTCGCTATGGTTTGTTTCCTCTTCAAGTAGCCCTAGGCCCAGACTGTGGAAAAGCACTTTCATTGAGATGGGTTGCAAGCTTCTAAGAAATAACGAGTTTCCGAAATACCAGCAAATATTTTTTCACCCAATCTTGATGATACTTGGTGGTAATGATCAGTACACAATTCCCACTTGGCTCACCAAATTTTGTTCTTCTAGGTTGAAGCGTTCGTCTACAGTAGCAGTTTTTATATTTAGGTTTCCCTCTGTTCTCTCCTATATAGAAAGATGAATTTGGAACTCTAAATCCAACAAGTTTGTAGTAGCTCTTTGAAACTTGACAAAATAAAGGAGTTCTCAGTTTTGTCGCTATGGTTTGTTTCCTCTTCAAGTAGCCCTAGGCACAGACTGTGGAAAAGCACTTTTCATTGCGAGGGGTTGCCAAGCTTCTAAGAATAACGAGTTTCCAAAACACCAGCAAATAATTTTTTCACCCAATCTTGATGATACTTGGTGGTAATGATCAGCACACAAATCCCACTTGGCTAACCAATTTTTGTTCATCTAGGTTGAAGCATTCGTGTACAGTAGCAGTTTTTATATTTAGGTTTCCCTCTGTTCTCTCCTATATAGATAGATGAATTTGGAACTCTAAATCCAACATGGTTTGTAGTAGCTCTTTGAAACTTGACAAAATAAAGGAGTTCTCAGATTTGTCTCTATAGTTTGTTTCCTCTTCACGTAGCCCTAGGCACAGAGTGTGGAAAAGCACTTTCATTGAGAGGGGTTGCCAAGCTTTTAAGAAATAACGAGTTTCCGAAATACCAGCAAATATTTTTTCACCCAATCTTGATGATACTTGGTGCTAATGATCAGTACTCAAATCCCACTTGGCTCACCAAATTTTGTTTTTCTAGTTGAAGCGTTCGTCTACAGTAGCAGTTTTGATATTTAGGTTTCCCTCTGTTCTCTCTTATATAGAAAGATGAATTTGGAACTCTTAATCCAACATGGTTTGTAGTAGCTCTTTGAAACTTGACAAAATAAAGGAGTTCTCAGTTTTGTCGCTATGGTTTGTTTCCTCTTCAAGTAGCCCTAGGCCCAGACTGTGGAAAAGCACTTTCATTGAGATGGGTTGCCAAGCTTCTAAGAACTAACGAGTTTCCGAAATACCAGCAAATATTTTTCACCCAATCTTGATGATACTTGGTGGTAATCATCAGTACACAATTCCCACTTGGCTCACCAAATTTTGTTCTTCTAGGTTGAAGCGTTCGTCTACAGTAGCAGTTTTTATATTTAGGTTTCACTCTCTTCTCTCATATATAGATAGATGAATTTGGAACTCTAAATCCAACATGGTTTGTAGTAGCTCTTTGAAACTTGACAAAATAAAGGAGTTCTCAGTTTTGTCTCTATGGTTTGTTTCCTCTTCAAGTAGCCCTCGGCACAGACTGTGGAAAGCACTTTCATTGAGATGGGTTGCCAAGCTTCTAAGAAATAACGAGTTTCCAAAATACCAGCAAATATTTTTTCACACAATCTTGTTGATACTTGGTGGTAATGATCAGTACACAAATCCCACTTGGCTCACCAAATTTTGTTCTTCTAGGTTGAAGCGTTCATCTACAGTAGCAGTTTTTATATTTAGGTTTCACTCTTTTCTCTCATATATAGATAGATGAATTTGGAACTCTAAATCCAACATGGTTTGTAGTAGTTTTTTGAAACTTGACAAAATAAAGGAGTTCTCAGATTTGTCTCTATGGTTTGTTTCCTCTTCAAGTAGCCCTAGGCACAGACTGTGGAAAAGCACTTTCACTTAGAGGGGTTGCCAAGCTTCTAAGAAATAACGAGTTTCCGAAATACCAGCAAATATTTTTTCACCCAATCTTGATGATACTTGGTGGTAATGATCAGTACACAAATCCCAGGTGGCTTACCAAATTTTGTTCTTCTAGGTTGAAGTGTTTGTCTACAGTAGCAGTTTTTATATTTAGGTTTCACTCTGTTCTCTCCTATATAGATAGATGAATTTGGAAATCTAAATCCAACATGCTTTGTAGCAGCTCCTTGGAACTTGACAAAATAAAGGAGTTCTCAGTTTTGTCTCTATGGTTTGTTTCCTCTTCATGTAGCCCTAGGCACAGACTGTGGAAAAGCACTTTCATTGAGTGGGGTTGCCAAGCTTCTAAGAAATAACGAGTTTAAGAAATACAAGCAAATATTTTTTCACCCAATCTTGATGATACTTGGTGCTAATGATCAGTACTCAAATCCCACTTGGCTCAACAAATTTTGTTTTTCTAGTTGAAGCGTTCGTCTACAGTAGCAGTTTTTATATTTAGGTTTCCCTCTGTTCTCTCTTATATAGAAAGATGAATTTGGAACTCTTAATCCAACATGGTTTGTAGTAGCTCTTTGAAACTTGACAAAATAAAGGAGTTCTCAGTTTTGTCGCTATGGTTTGTTTCCTCTTCAAGTAGCCCTAGGCCCAGACTGTGGAAAAGCACTTTCATTGAGATGGGTTGCCAAGCTTCTAAGAAATAACGAGTTTCCGAAATACCAGCAAATATTTTTTCACCCAATCTTGATGATACTTGGTGGTAATGATCAGTACAAAATTCCCACTTGGCTCACCAAATTTTGTTCTTCTAGGTTGAAGCGTTCGTCTACAGTAGCAGTTTTTATATTTAGGTTTCACTCTGTTCTCTCATATATAGATAGATGAATTTGGAACTCTAAATCCAACATGGTTTTTAGTAGCTCTTTGAAACTTGACAAAATAAAGGAGTTCTCAGTTTTGTCTCTATGGTTTGTTTCCTCTTCACGTAGCCCTCGGCACAGACTTTGGAAAGCACTTTCATTGAGATGGGTTGCCAAGCTTCTAAGAAATAACGAGTTTCCAAAATACCAGCAAATATTTTTTCACACAATCTTGTTGATACTTGGTGGTAATGATCAGTACACAAATCCCACTTGGCTCACCAAATTTTGTTCTTCTAGTTTGAAGCGTTCTTCTACAGTAGCAGTTTTTATATTTAGGTTTCACTCTGTTCTCTCATATATAGATAGATGAATTTGGAACTCTAAATCCAACATGGTTTGTAGTAGCTCTTTGAAACTTGACAAAATAAAGGAGTTCTCAGATTTGTCTCTATGGTTTGTTTCCTCTTCAAGGAGCCCTAGGCACAGACTGTGGAAAAGCACTTTCATTGAGAGAAGTTGCCAAGCTTCTAAGAAATAACGAGTTTCCGAAATACCAGCAAATATTTTTTCACCCAATCTTGATGATACTTGGTGGTAATGATCAGTACACAAATCCCACTTGGCTCACCAAATTTTGTTCTTCTAGGTTGAAGTGTTCGTGTACAGTAGCAGTTTTTATATTTAGGTTTCCCTCTGTTATCTCCTATACAGATAGATGAATTTGGAACTCTAAATCCAACATGGTTTGTAGCAGCACTTTGAAACTTGACAAAATAAATGAGTTCTCAGTTTTGTCTCTATGGTTTGTTTCCTGTTCAAGTAGCACTAGGCACAGACTCTAGAAAAGCACTTTCATTGAGAGGGGTTGCCAAGCTTCTAAGAAATTACGAGTTTCCGAAATACCAGCAAATATTTTTTCACCCAATCTTGATGATACTTGGTGCTAATGATCAGTACACAAATCCCACTTGGCTCACCAAATTTTGTTCTTCTAGGTTGAAGCGTTCGTCTACAGTAGTAGTTTTTATATTTAGGTTTCCCTCTGTTCTCTCCTATATAGAAAGATGAATTTGGAACTCTAAATCCAACATGGTTTGTAGTAGCTCTTTGAAACTTGACAAAATAAAGGAGTTCTCAGTTTTGTCGCTATGGTTTGTTTCCTCTTCAAGTAGCCCTAGGCACAGACTGTGGAAAAGCACTTTCATTGAGATGGGTTGCCATGCTTCTAAAAAATAACGAGTTTCCGAAATACCAGCAAATATTTTTTCACCCAATCTTGATGATACTTGGTGGTAATGATCAGTACACAATTGCCACTTGGCTCACCAAATTTTGTTCTTCTAGGTTGAAGCGTTCGTCTACAGTAGCAGTTTTTATATTTAGGTTTCACTCTGTTCTCTCATATATAGATAGATGAATTTGGAACTCTAAATCCAACATGGTTTGTAGTAGCTCTTTGAAACTTGACAAAATAAAGGAGTTCTCAGTTTTGTCTCTATGGTTTGTTTCCTCTTCAAGTAGCCCTCGGCACAGACTGTGGAAAGCACTTTAATTGAGATGGGTTGCCAAGCTTCTAAGAAATAAACGAGTTTCCAAAATACCAGCAAATATTTTTTCACACAATCTTGTTGATACTTGGTGGTAATGATCAGTACACAAATCCCACTTGGCTCACCAAATTTTGTTCTTCTAGGTTGAAGCGTTCGTCTACAGTAGCAGTTTTTATATTTAGGTTTCCCTCTGTTCTCTCATATATAGATAGATGAATTTGGAATTCTAAATCCAACATGGTTTGTAGTAGCTCTTTGAAACTTGACAAAATAAAGGAGTTCTCAGATTTGTCTCTATGGTTTGTTTCCTCTTCAAGGAGCCCTAAGCACAGACTGTGGAAAAGCACTTTCATTGAGAGAAGTTGCCAAGCTTCTAAGAAATAACGAGTTTCCGAAATACCAGCAAATATTTTTTCACCCAATCTTGATGATACTTTTTGCTAATGATCAGTACACAATTCCCACTTGGCTAACCAAATTTTGTTCTTCTAGGTTGAAGCGTTCGTCTACAGTAGCAGTTTTTATATTTAGGTTTCACTCTGTTCTCTCATATATAGATAGATGAATTTGGAACTCTAAATCCAACATGGTTTGTAGTAGTTTTTTGAAACTTGACAAAATTAAGGAGTTCTCAGATTTGTCTCTATGGTTTGTTTCCTCTTCAAGTAGCCCTAGGCACAGACTGTGGAAAAGCACTTTCACTTAGAGGGTTGCCAAGCTTCTAAGAAATAACGAGTTTCCGAAATACCAGCAAATATTTTTTCACCCAATCTTGATGATACTTGTTGGTAATGATCAGTACACAAATCCCAGGTGGCTTACCAAATTTTGTTCTTCTAGGTTGAAGTGTTCGTCTACAGTAGCAGTTTTTATATTTAGGTTTCCCTCTGTTCTCTCCTATATAGATAGATGAATTTGGAAATCTAAATCCAACATGCTTTGTAGCAGCTCCTTGAAACTTGACAAAATAAAGGAGTTCTCAGTTTTGTCTCTATGGTTTGTTTCCTCTTCATGTAGCCCTAGGCACAGACTGTGGAAAAGCACTTTCATTGAGAGGGTTGCCAAGCTTCTAAGAAATAACGAGTTTAAGAAATACAAGCAAATATTTTTTCACCCAATCTTGATGATACTTGGTGCTAATGATCAGTACTCAAATCCCACTTGGCTCACCAAATTTTGTTTTTCTAGTTGAAGCGTTCGTATACAGTAGCAGTTTTTATATTTAGGTTTCCCTCTGTTCTCTCTTATGTAGAAAGATGAATTTGGAACTCTTAATCCAACATGGTTTGTAGTAGCTCTTTGAAACTTGACAAAAAAAAGGAGTTCTCAGTTTTGTCGCTATGGTTTGTTTCCTCTTCAAGTAGCCCTAGGCCCAGACTGTGGAAAAGCACTTTCATTGAGATGGGTTGCCAAGCTTCTAAGAAATAACGAGTATCCGAAATACCAGCAAATATTTTTTCACCCAATCTTGATGATACTTGGTGGTAATGATCAGTACACAATTCCCACTTGGCTCACCAAATTTTGTTCTTCTAGGTTGAAGCGTTCGTCTACAGTAGCAGTTTTTATATTTAGGTTTCACTCTGTTCTCTCATATATAGATAGATGAATTTGGAACTCTAATCCAACATGGTTTGTAGGAGCTCTTTGAAACTTGACAAAATAAAGGAGTTCTCAGTTTTGTCTCTATGGTTTGTTTCCTCTTCAAGTAGCCCTCGGCACAGACTGTGGAAAAGCACTTTCATTGAGATGGGTTGCCAAGCTTCTAAGAAATAACGAGTTTCCAAAATACCAGCAAATATTTTTTCACACAATCTTGTTGATACTTGGTGGTAATGATCAGTACACAAATCCCACTTGGCTCACCAAATTTTGTTCTCATAGGTTGAAGCGTTCATCTACAGTAGCAGTTTTTATATTTAGGTTTCACTCTGTTCTCTCATATATAGATAGATGAATTTGGAACTCTAAATCCAACATGGTTTGTAGTAGCTCTTTGAAACTTGACAAAATAAAGGAGTTCTCAGATTTGTCTCTATGGTTTGTTTCCTCTTCAAGTAGCCCTAGGCACAGACTGTGGAAAAGCACTTTCATTGAGAGAAGTTGCCAAACTTCTAAGAAATAACGAGTTTCCGAAATACAAGCAAATATTTTTTCACCCAATCTTGATGATACTTGGTGGTAATGATCAGTACACAAATCCCACTTGGCTCACCAAATTTTGTTCTTCTAGGTTGAAGTGTTCGTGTACAGTAGCAGTTTTTATATTTAGGTTTCCCTCTGTTATCTCCTATACAGATAGATGAATTTGGAACTCTAAATCCAACATGGTTTGTAGCAGCACTTTGAAACTTGACAAAATAAATGAGTTCTCAGTTTTGTCTCTATGGTTTGTTTCCTGTTCAAGTAGCACTAGGCACAGACTCTAGAAAAGCACTTTCATTGAGAGGGGTTGCCAAGCTTCTAAGAAATTACGAGTTTCCGAAATACCAGCAAATATTTTTTCACCCAATCTTGATGATACTTGGTGCTAATGATCAGTACACAAATCCCACTTGGCTCACCAAATTTTGTTCTTCTAGGTTGAAGCGTTCGTCGACAGTAGCAGTTTTTATATTTAGGTTTCCTCTGTTCTCTCCTATACAGATAGATGAATTTGGAACTCTAAATCCAACATGGTTTGTAGTAGCTCTTTGAAACTTGACAAAATAAAGGAGTTCTCAGTTTTGTCGCTATGGTTTGTTTCCTCTTCAAGTAGCCCTAGGCACAGACTGTGGAAAAGCACTTTCATTGAGATGGGTTGCCAAGCTTCTAAGAAATAACGAGTTTCCGAAATACCAGCAAATATTTTTTCACCCAATCTTGATGATACTTGGTGGTAATGATCAGTACACAATTCCCACTTGGCTCACCAAATTTTGTTCTTCTAGGTTGAAGCGTTCGTCTACAGTAGCAGTTTTTATATTTAGGTTTCACTCTGTTCTCTCATATATAGATAGATGAATTTGGAACTCTAAATACAACATGGTTTGTAGTAGCTCTTTGAAACTTGACAAAATAAAGGAGTTCTCAGTTTTGTCTCTATGGTTTGTTTCCTCTTCAAATAGCCCCCGGCACAGACTGTGGAAAGCACTTTCATTGAGATGGGTTGCCAAGCTTCTAAGAAATAACGAGTTTCCAAAATACCAGCAAATATTTTTTCACACAATCTTCTTGATACTTGGTGGTAATGATCAGTACACAAATCCCACTTGGCTCACCAAATTTTGTTCTTCTAGGTTGAAGCGTTCGTCTACAGTAGCAGTTTTTATATTTAGGTTTCACTCTGTTCTCTCATATATAGATAGATGAATTTGGAACTCTAAATCCAACATGGTTTGTAGTAGCTCTTTGAAACTTGACAAAATAAAGGAGTTCTCAGATTTGTCTCTATTGTTTGTTTCCTCTTCAAGGAGCCCTAGCACAGACTGTGGAAAAAGCACTTTCATTGAGAGAAGTTGCCAAGCTTCTAAGAAATAACGAGTTTCCGAAATACCAGCAAATATTTTTTCACCCAATCTTGATGATACTTGTTGCTAATGATCAGTACACAAATCCCACTTGGCTCACCAAATTTTGTTCTTCTTGGTTGAAGTGTTCGTGTACAGTAGCAGTTTTTATATTTAGGTTTCCCTCTGTTATCTCCTATACAGATAGATGAATTTGGAACTCTAAATCCAACATGGTTTGTAGCAGCACTTTGAAACTTGACAAAATAAATGAGTTCTCAGTTTTGTCTCTATGGTTTGTTTCCTGTTCAAGTAGCACTAGGCACAGACTCTAGAAAAGCACTTTCATTGAGAGGGGTTGCCAAGCTTCTAAGAAATTACGAGTTTCCGAAATACCAGCAAATATTTTTTCACCCAATCTTGATGATACTTGGTGCTAATGATCAGTACACAAATCCCACTTGGCTCACCAAATTTTGTTCTTCTAGGTTGAAGCGTTCGTCTACAGTAGCAGTTTTTGTATTTAGGTTTCACTCTGTTCTCTCCTATATAGAAAGATGAATTTGGAACTCTAAATCCAACATGGTTTGTAGTAGCTCTTTGAAACTTGACAAAATAAAGGAGTTCTCAGTTTTGTCGCTATGGTTTGTTTCATCTTCAAGTAGCCCTAGGCACAGACTGTGGAAAAGCACTTTCATTGAGATGGGTTGCCAAGCTTCTAAGAAATAACGAGTTTCCGAAATACCAGCAAATATTTTTTCACCCAATCTTGATGATACTTGGTGGTAATGATCAGTACACAATTTCCACTTGGCTCACCAAATTTTGTTCTTCTAGGTTGAAGCGTTCGTCTACAGTAGCAGTTTTTATATTTAGGTTTCACTCTGTTCTCTCATATATAGATAGATGAATTTGGAACTCTAAATCCAACATGGTTTGTAGTAGCTCTTTGAAACTTGACAAAATAAAGGAGTTCTCAGTTTTGTCTCTATGGTTTGTTTCCTCTTCAAGTAGCCCTCGGCACAGACTGTGGAAAGCACTTTAATTGAGATGGGTTGCCAAGCTTCTAAGAAATAACGAGTTTCCGAAATACCAGCAAATATTTTTTCACACAATCTTGTTTATACTTGGTGGTAATGATCAGTACACAAATCCCACTTGGCTCACCAAATTTTGTTCTTCTAGGTTGAAGCGTTCGTCTACAGTAGCAGTTTATATATTTAGGTTTCACTCTGTTCTCTCATATATAGATAGATGAATTTGGAACTCTAAATCCAACATGGTTTGTAGTAGCTCTTTGAAACTTGACAAAATAAAGGAGTTCTCAGTTTTGTCGCTATGGTTTGTTTCCTCTTCAAGGAGCCCTAGGCACAGACTGTGGAAAAGCACTTTCATTGAGAGAAGTTGCCAAGCTTCTAAGAAATAACGAGTTTCCGATATACCAGCAAATATTTTTTCACCCAATCTTGATGATACTTTTTGCTAATGATCAGTACACAATTCCCACTTGGCTCACCAAATTTTGTTCTTCTAGGTTGAAGCGTTCGTCTACAGTAGCAGTTTTTATATTTAGGTTTCACACTGTTCTCTCATATATAGATAGATGAATTTGGAACTCTAAATCCAACATGGTTTGTAGTAGCTCTTTGAAACTTGACAAAATAAAGGAGTTCTCAGTTTTGTCTCTATGGTTTGTTTTTTCTTCAAGTAGCCCTAGGCACAGACTGTTTTAAAGCACTTTCATTGAGATGGCTTGCCAAGCTTCTAAGAAATAACGAGTTTCCGAAATACCAGCAAATATTTTTTCACCCAATCTTGATGATACTTCGTGGTAATGATCAGTACACAAATCCCACTTGGCTTACCAAATTTTGTTCTTCTAGGTTGAAGCGTTCGTCTACAGTAGCAGTTTTTATATTTAGGTTTCCCTCTGTTCTCTCATATATAGAAAGATGAATTTGGAACTCTAATTCCAACATGGTTTGTAGTAGCTCTTTGAAACTTGAAAAAATAAAGGAGTTCTCAGTTTTGTCGCTATGGTTTGTTTCCTCTTCAAGTAGCCCTAGGCACAGACTGTGGAAAAGCACTTTCATTGAGAGGGTTTGCCAAGCTTCTAAGAAATCACGAGTTTCCGAAATACCAGCAAACATTTTGTCACCCAATCTTGATGATACTTGTTGCTAATGATCAGTACACAAATCCCACTTGGCTCACCAAATTTTGTTCTTCTAGGTTGAAGCGTTCGTCTACAGTACAGTTTTTATATTTAGGTTTCCCTCTGTTCTCTCCTATATAGAAAGATGAATTTGGAACGCTAATTCCAACATGGTTTGTAGTAGCTCTTTGAAACTTGAAAAAATAAAAGAGTTCTCAGATTTGTCTCTATGGTTTGTTTCCTCTTCAAGTAGCCCTAGGCACAGACTGTGGAAAAGCACTTTCATTGAGAGGGGTTCCCAAGCTTATAAGAAATCACGAGTTTCCGAAATACCAGCAAATATTTTTTCACCCAATCTTGATGACACTTGGTGGTAATGATCAGTACACAAATCCCACGTGGGTCACCAAATTTTGTTCTTCTTGGTTGAAGCGTTCGTCTACAGTAGCAGTTTTTATATTTAGGTTTCACTCTGTTCTCTCATATATAGATAGATGAATTTGGAACTCTAAATCCAACATGGTTTGTAGTAGCTCTTTGATACTTGACAAAATAAAGGAGTTCTCAGTTTTGTCTCTATGGTTTGTTTCCTCTTCAAGTAGCCCTAGGCACAGACTGTGGAAAGCACTTTCATTGAGAGGGGTTGCCAAGCTTCTAAGAAATAACGAGTTTCCGAAATACCAGCAAATATTTTTTCACACAATCTTGTTGATACTTGGTGGTAATGATCAGTACACAAATCCCACTTGGCTCACCAAATTTTGTTCTTCTAGGTTGAAGCGTTCGTCTACAGTACAGTTTTTGTATTTAGGTTTCTCTCTGTTCTCTCCTATATAGATAGATGAATTTGGAACTCTAAATCCAACATGGTTTGTAGTAGCTCTTTGAAACTTGACAAAATAAAGGAGTTCTCAGATTTGTCTCTATGGTTTGTTTCCTCTTCAAGTAGCCCTAGGCACAAACTGGGGAAAAGCACTTTCATTGAGAGGGGTTGCCAAGCTTCTAGGAAATAACGAGTTTCCGAAATACCAGCAAATATTTTTACACCCAATCTTGATAATACTTGCTGGTAATGATCACTACACAAATCCCACTTGCCTCACCAAATTTTGTTCTTCTAGGTTGAAGCGTTCGTCTACAGTAGCAGTTTTTATATTTAGGTTTCCCTCTGTTCTCTCCCATATATATAGATAAATTTGGAACTCTAAATCCAACATGGTTTGTAGTAGCTCTTTGAAACTTGACAAAATAAAGGAGTTCTCAGTTTTGTCTCTATGGTTTGTTTCCTCTTCAAGTAGCCCTAGGCACAGACTGTGGAAAGCACTTTCATTGAGAGGGGTTGCCAAGCTTCTAAGAAATAACGAGTTTCCGAAATACCAGCAAATATTTTTTCACCCAATCTTGATGATACTTGGTGGTAATGATCAGTACACAAATCCCACTTGGCTCACCAAATTTTGATCTTCTAGGTTGAAGCGTTCGTCTACAGTAGCAGTTTTTATATTTAGGTTTCCCTCTGTTCTCTCCTATATAGAAAGATGAATTTGGAACTCTAAATCCAACATGGTTTGTAGTAGCTCTTTGAAACTTGACAAAATAAAGGAGTTCTCAGTTTTGTCTCTATGGTTTGTTTCCTCTTCAAGTAGCCCTAGGCACAGACTGTGGAAAAGCACTTTCATTGAGAGGGGTTCCCAAGCTTCTAAGAAATCACGAGTTCCCGAAATACCAGCAAACATTTTTTCACCCAATCTTGATGATACTTGTTGCTAATGATCAGTACAGAAATCCCACTTGGCTCACCAAATTTTGTTCTTCTAGGTTGAAGCGTTCGTCTACAGTACAGTTTTTATATTTAGGTTTCCCTCTGTTCTCTCCTATATAGAAAGATGAATTTGGAACTCTAATTCCAACATGGTTTGAAGTAGCTCTTTGAAACTTGAAAAAATAAAGGAGTTCTCAGATTTGTCTCTATGGTTTGTATCCTCTTCAAGTAGCCCTAGGCACAGACTGTGGAAAAGCACTTTCATTGAGAGCGGTTCCCAAGCTTATAAGATATCACGAGTTTCCGAAATACCAGCAAATATTTTTTCACCCAATCTTGATGACACTTGGTGGTAATGATCAGTACACAAATCCCACGTGGCTCACCAAATTTTGTTCTTCTTGGTTGAAGCGTTCGTCTACAGTAGCAGTTTTTATATTTAGGTTTCACTCTGTTCTCTCATATATAGATAGATGAATTTGGAACTCTAAATCCAACATGTTTTGTAGTAGCTCTTTGATACTTGACAAAATAAAGGAGTTCTCAGTTTTGTCTCTATGGTTTGTTTCCTCTTCAAGTAGCCCTAGGCACAGACTGTGGAAAGCATTTTCATTGAGAGGGGTTGCCAAGCTTCTAAGAAATAACGAGTTTCCGAAATACCAGCAAATATTTTTTCACACAATCTTGTTGATACTTGGTGGTAATGATCAGTACACAAATCCCACTTGGCTCACCAAATTTTGTTCTTCTAGGTTGAAGCGTTCGTCTACAGTACAGTTTTTGTATTTAGGTTTCTCTCTGTTCTCTCCTATATAGATAGATGAATTTGGAACTCTAAATCCAACATGGTTTGTAGTAGCTCTTTGAAACTTGACAAAATAAAGGAGTTCTCAGATTTGTCTCTATGGTTTGTTTCCTCTTCAAGTAGCCCTAGTCACAAACTGGAAAAAGCACTTTTATTGAGAGGGGTTGCCAAGCTTCTAGGAAATAACGAGTTTCCGAAATACCAGCAAATATTTTTTCACCCAATCTTAATGATACTTGTGGCTAATAATCAGTACACAAATCCCACTTGGCTCACCAAATTTAGTTCATCTAGATTGAAGCGTTCGTGTACAGTAGCAGTTTTTATATTTAGGTTTCCCTCTGTTCTCTCCTATACAGATAGATGAATTTGGAACTCTAAATCCAACATGGTTTGTAGTAGCTATTTGAAACTTGACAAAATAAAGTAGTTCTCAGTTTTGTCTCTATGGTTTGTTTCCTCTTCAAGTAGCCCTAGGCACAGACTGTGGAAAGCACTTTCATTGAGAGGGGTTGCCAAGTCTACGAAATAACGATTTTCCGAAATACCAGCAAATATTTTTTCACCCAATCTTGATGATACTTGGTGCTAATGGTCAGTACACAAATCCCACTTGGCTTACCAAATTTTGTTCTTCTAGGTTGAAGCGTTTGTCTACAGTAGCAGTTTTTATATTTAGGTTTCCCTCTGTTCTCTCCTATATAGAAAGATGAATTTGGAACTCTATTTCCAACATGGTTTGTAGTAGCTCTTTGAAACTTGAAAAAATAAAGGAGTTCTCAGTTTTGTCGCTATGGGTTGTTTCCTCTTCAAGTAGCCCTAGGAACAGACTGTGGAAAAGCACTTTAATTGAGAGGGTTTGCCAAGCTTCTAAGAAATCACGAGTTTCCGAAATACCAGCAAACATTTTTTCACCCAATCTTGATGATACTTGTTGCTAATGATCAGTACACAAATCCCACTTGGCTCACCAAATTTTGTTCTTCTAGGTTGAAGCGTTCGTCTACAGTACAGTTTTTATATTTAGGTTTCCCTCTGTTCTCTCCTATATAGAAAGATGAATTTGGAACTCTAATTCCAACATGGTTTGTAGTAGCTCTTTGAAACTTGAAAAAATAAAGGAGTTCTCAGATTTTTCTCTATGGTTTGTTTCCTCTTCAAGTAGCCCTAGGCACAGACTGTGGAAAAGCACTTTCATTGAGAGGGGTTCCCAAGCTTATAAGAAATCACGAGTTTCCGAAATACCAGCAAATATTTTTTCACCCAATCTTGATGACACTTGGTGGTAATGATCAGTACACAAATCCCACGTGGCTCACCAAATTTTGTTCTTCTTGGTTGAAGCGTTCGTCTATAGTAGCAGTTTTTATATTTAGGTTTCACTCTGTTCTCTCATATATAGATAGATGAATTTGGAACTCTAAATCCAACATGGTTTGTAGTAGCTCTTTGATACTTGACAAAATAAAGGAGTTCTCAGTTTTGTCTCTATGGTTTGTTTCCTCTTCAAGTAGCCCTAGGCACAGACTGTGGAAAGCACTTTCATTGAGATGGGTTGCCAAGCTTCTAAGAAATAACGAGTTTCCGAAATACCAGCAAATATTTTTTCACACAATCTTGTTGATACTTGGTGGTAATGATCAGTACACAAATCCCACTTGGCTCACCAAATTTTGTTCTTCTAGGTTGAAGCGTTCGTCTACAGTACAGTTTTTGTATTTAGGTTTCTCTCTGTTCTCTCCTATATAGATAGATGAATTTGGAACTCTAAATCCAACATGGTTTGTAGTAGCTCTTTGAAACTTGACAAAATAAAGGAGTTCTCAGTTTTGTCTCTATGGTTTGTTTCCTCTTCAAGTAGCCCTAGGCACAGACTGTGGAAAGCACTTTCATTGAGAGGGGTTGCCAAGCTTCTACGAAATAACGAGTTTCCGAAATACCAGCAAATATTTTTTCACCCAATCTTGATGATACTTGGTGCTAATGGTCAGTACACAAATCCCACTTGGCTTACCAAATTTTGTTCTTCTAGGTTGAAGCGTTCGTCTACAGTAGCAGTTTTTATATTTAGGTTTCCCTCTGTTCTCTCCAATATAGAAAGATGAATTTGGAACTCTAAATCCAACATGGTTTGTAGTAGCTCTTTGAAACTTGACAAAATAAAGGAGTTCTCAGTTTTGTCGCTATGGTTTGTTTCCTCTTCAAGAAGCCCTAGGCACAGAATTTGGAAAAGCACTTTCATTGAGAGGGTTTGCCAAGCTTCTAAGAAATCACGAGTTTCCGAAATACCAGCAAACATTTTTTCACCCAATGTTGATGATACTTGTTGCTAATAATCAGTACACAAATCCCACTTGGCTCACCAAATTTTGTTCTTCCAGGTTGAAGCGTTCGTGTACAGTAGCAGTTTTTATATTTAGGTTTCCCTCTGTTCTCTCCTATACAGATAGATGAATTTGGAACTCTAAATCCAACATGGTTTGTAGTAGCTATTTGAAACTTGACAAAATAAAGGAGTTCTCAGTTTTGTCTCTATGGTTTGTTTCCTCTTCAAGTAGCCCTAGGCACAGACTGTGGAAAGCACTTTCATTGAGAGGGGTTGCCAAGCTTCTAAGAAATAACGAATTTCCGAAATACCAGCAAATATTTTTTCACCAATCTTGATGATACTTGGTGCTAATGATCAGTACACAAATCCCACTTGGCTTACCAAATTTTGTTCTTCTAGGTTGAAGCGTTCGTCTACAGTAGCAGTTTTTATATTTAGGTTTCCCTCTGTTCTCTCCTATATAGATAGATAAATTTGGAACTCTAAATCCAACATGGTTTGTAGTAGCTCTTTGAAACTTGAAAAAAAAGAGGAGTTCTCAGTTTTGTCTCTATGGTTTGTTTCCTTTAAAGTAGCCCTAGGCACAGACTGTGGAAAGCACTTTCATTGAGATTGGTTGCCAAGCTTCTAAGAAATAATGAGTTACCGAAATACCAGCAAATATTTCTTCACCGAATCTTGATGATACTTGGTGGTAATGATCAGTACACAAATCCCACTTGGCTCACCAAATTGTGTTCTGCTAGGTTGAAGCGTTCGCCTACAGTAGCAGTTTTTATATTTAGTTTTCCCTCTGTTCTCTCCTATATAGACATATGAATTTGGAACTCTAAATCCAACATGTTTTGTAGTAGCTCTTTGAAACTTGACAAAATAAAGGAGTTCTCAGATTTGTCTCTATGGTTTGTTTCCTCTTCAAGTAGCCCTAGGCACAGACTGTGGAAAAGCACTTTATTGAGAGGGGTTGCCAAGCTTCTAAGAAATAACGAGTTTCCGAAATACCAGCAAATATTTTTTCACCCAATCTTGATGATACTTGGTGGTAATGATCAGTACACAAATCCCACTTGGCTTACCAAATTTTCTTCTTCCAGGTTGAAGCGTTCGTCTACAGTAGCAGTTTTTATATTTAGGATTCTCTCTGTTCTCTCCTATATAGATAGATGAATTTGGAACTCTAAATTCAACATGCTTTGTAGTAGCTCCTTGAAAATTGACAAAATAAAGGAGTTCTCAGTTTTGTCTCTATGGTTTGTTTCCTCTTCAAGTAGCCCTAGGAACAGACTGTGGAAAAGCACTTTCATTGAAAGGGGTTGCCAATCTTCTAAGAAATAACGAGTTTCCGAAATACCAGCAAATATTTTTTCACCCAATCTTGATGATACTTGTTGCTAATGATCAGTAGACAAATCCCACTTGGCTCACCAAATTTAGTTCTTCTAGGTTGAAACGTTCGTGTACAGTAGCAATTTTTATATTTAGGTTTCCGTCTGTTCTCTCCTATATAGATAGATGAATTTGGAACCCTAAATCCAACATGGTTTGTCGTAGCTGTTTGAAACTTGACAAAATAAAGGAGTTCTCAGTTTTGTCTCTATGGTTTGTTTCCTCTTAAACTAGCCCTATGCACAGACTGTGGAAAGCACTTTCATTGTGATGGGTTGTCAAGCATCTAAGAAATAACGAGTTTCCGAAATACCAGCAAATATTTTTTCACACAATCTTGTTGATACTTGGTGGTAATGATCAGTACACAAATCCCACTTGGCTTACCAAATTTTGTTCTTCTGGGTTGAAGCGTTCGTCTACAGTAGCAATTTTTATATTTAGGTTTCCCTCTGTTCTCTCCTATATAGAAAGATGAATTTGGAACTCTAAATCCAACATGGTTTGTAGTAGCTCTTTGAAACTTGACAAAATAGAGGAGTTCTCAGTTTTGTCTCTATGGTTTGTTTCCTCTTAAAGTAGCCCTAGGCACAGACTGTGGAAAGCACTTTCATTGAGATGGGTTGCCAAGCTTCTAAGAAATAACGAGTTTCCGAAATACCAGCAAATATTTTTTCACACAATCTTGTTGATACTTGGTGGTAATGATCAGCACACAAATCCCACATGGCTCACCAATTTTTTTTTCTAGGTTGAAGCGTTCGTCTACAGTAGCAGTTTATATATTTAGGTTTCTCTTTGTTCTCTCCTATATAGATAGATGAATTTGGAACTCTAAATCCAACATGGTTTGTAGTAGCTCATTGAAATTGACAAAATAAAGGAGTTCTCAGATTTGTCTCTATGGTTTGTTTCCTCTTCAAGTAGCCCTAGGCACAGACTGTGGAAAAGCACATTCATTGAGAGGGGTTGCCAAGCTTCTAAGAAATAACGAGTTTCTGAAATACCAGCAAATATTTTTTCACCCAATCTTGATGATACTTGGTGGTAATGATCAGTACACAAATCCCACTTGGCTTACCAAATTTTGTTATTCTAGGTTGAAGCGTTCGTCTACAGTAGCAGTTTTTATATTTAGGTTTCCCTCTGTTCTCTCCTATATAGATAGATGAATTTGGAACTCTAAATCCAACATGGTTTGTAGTAGCTCTTTGAAACTTGACAAAATAGAGGAGTTCTCAGTTTTGTCTCTATGGTTTGTTTCCTCTTAAAGTAGCCCTAGGCACAGACTGTGGAAAGCACTTTCATTGAGATGGGTTGCCAAGCTTCTAAGAAACAACGAGTTACCGAAATACCAGCAAATATTTCTTCACCGAATCTTGATGATACTTGGTGGTAATGATCAGTACACAAATCCCACTTGCCTCACCAAATTTTGTTCTGCTAGGTTGAAGCGTTCGTCTACAGTAGCAGTTTTTATATTTAGGTTTCTCTCTGTTCTCTCCTATATAGATAGATGAATTTGGAACTCTAAATCCAACATGTTTTGTAGTAGCTCTTTGAAACTTGACAAAATAAAGGAGTTCTCAGATTTGTCTCTATGGTTTGTTTCCTCTTCAAGTAGCCCTAGGCACAGACTGTGGAAAAGCACTTTCATTGAGAGGGGTTGCCAAGCTTCTAAGAAATAACGAGTTTCCGAAATACCAGCAAATATTTTTTCACCCAATCTTGATGATACTTGGTGGTAATGATCAGTACACAAATCACACTTGGCTTACCAAATTTTTTCTTCCAGGTTGAAGCGTTCGTCTACAGTAGCAGTTTTTATATTTAGGATTCTCTCTGTTCTCTCCTATATAGATAGATGAATTTGGAACTCTAAATCCAACATGCTTTGTAGTAGCTCCTTGAAAATTGACAAAATAAAGGAGTTCTCAGTTTTGTCTCTATGGTTTGTTTCCTCTTCAAGTAGCCCTAGGAACAGACTGTGGAAAAGCACTTTCATTGAAAGGGGTTGCCAATCTTCTAAGAAATAACGAGTTTCCGAAATACCAGCAAATATTTTTTCACCCAATCTTGATGATACTTGTTGCTAATGATCAGTAGACAAATCCCACTTGGCTCACCAAATTTAGTTCTTCTAGGTTGAAACGTTCGTGTACAGTAGCAATTTTTATATTTAGGTTTCCGTCTGTTCTCTCCTATATAGATAGATGAATTTGGAACCCTAAATCCAACATGGTTTGTCGTAGCTGTTTGAAACTTGACAAAATAAAGGAGTTCTCAGTTTTGTCTCTATGGTTTGTTTCCTCTTAAACTAGCCCTAGGCACAGACTGTGGAAAGCACTTTCATTGTGATGGGTTGTCAAGCATCTAAGAAATAACGAGTTTCCGAAATACCAGCAAATATTTTTTCACACAATCTTGTTGATACTTGGTGGTAATGATCAGTACACAAATCCCACTTGGCTTACCAAATTTTGTTCTTCTAGGTTGAAGCGTTCGTCTACAGTAGCAATTTTTATATTTAGGTTTCCCTCTGTTCTCTCCTATATAGAAAGATGAATTTGGAACTCTAAATCCAACATGGTTTGTAGTAGCTCTTTGAAACTTGACAAAATAGAGGAGTTCTCAGTTTTGTCTCTATGGTTTGTTTCCTCTTAAAGTAGCCCTAGGCACAGACTGTGGAAAGCACTTTCATTGAGATGGGTTGCCAAGCTTCTAAGAAATAACGAGTTTCCGAAATACCAGCAAATATTTTTTCACCCAATCTTGATGATACTTGGTGGTAATGATCAGTACACAAATCCCACTTGGCTCATCAAATTTTGTTCTTCTAGGTTGAAGCGTTCGTCTACAGTAGCAGTTTTTATATTTAGGTTTCCCTCTGTTCTCTCCAATATAGAAAGATGAATTTGGAACTCTAAATCCAACATGGTTTGTAGTAGCTCTTTGAAACTTGACAAAATAAAGGAGTTCTCAGTTTTGTCGCTATGGTTTGTTTCCTCTTCAAGAAGCCCTAGGCACAGAATTTGGAAAAGCACTTTCATTGAGAGGGTTTGCCAAGCTTCTAAGAAATCACGAGTTTCCGAAATACCAGCAAACATTTTTTCACCCAATGTTGATGATACTTGTTGCTAATAATCAGTACACAAATCCCACTTGGCTCACCAAATTTTGTTCTTCCAGGTTGAAGCGTTCGTGTACAGTAGCAGTTTTTATATTTAGGTTTCCCTCTGTTCTCTCCTATACAGATAGATGAATTTGGAACTCTAAATCCAACATGGTTTGTAGTAGCTATTTGAAACTTGACAAAATAAAGGAGTTCTCAGTTTTGTCTCTATGGTTTGTTTCCTCTTCAAGTAGCCCTAGGCACAGACTGTGGAAAGCACTTTCATTGAGAGGGGTTGCCAAGCTTCTAAGAAATAACGAATTTCCGAAATACCAGCAAATATTTTTTCACCAATCTTGATGATACTTGGTGCTAATGATCAGTACACAAATCCCACTTGGCTTACCAAATTTTGTTCTTCTAGGTTGAAGCGTTCGTCTACAGTAGCAGTTTTTATATTTAGGTTTCCCTCTGTTCTCTCCTATATAGATAGATAAATTTGGAACTCTAAATCCAACATGGTTTGTAGTAGCTCTTTGAAACTTGAAAAAAAAGAGGAGTTCTCAGTTTTGTCTCTATGGTTTGTTTCCTTTAAAGTAGCCCTAGGCACAGACTGTGGAAAGCACTTTCATTGAGATTGGTTGCCAAGCTTCTAAGAAATAATGAGTTACCGAAATACCAGCAAATATTTCTTCACCGAATCTTGATGATACTTGGTGGTAATGATCAGTACACAAATCCCACTTGGCTCACCAAATTGTGTTCTGCTAGGTTGAAGCGTTCGCCTACAGTAGCAGTTTTTATATTTAGTTTTCCCTCTGTTCTCTCCTATATAGACATATGAATTTGGAACTCTAAATCCAACATGTTTTGTAGTAGCTCTTTGAAACTTGACAAAATAAAGGAGTTCTCAGATTTGTCTCTATGGTTTGTTTCCTCTTCAAGTAGCCCTAGGCACAGACTGTGGAAAAGCACTTTATTGAGAGGGGTTGCCAAGCTTCTAAGAAATAACGAGTTTCCGAAATACCAGCAAATATTTTTTCACCCAATCTTGATGATACTTGGTGGTAATGATCAGTACACAAATCCCACTTGGCTTACCAAATTTTCTTCTTCCAGGTTGAAGCGTTCGTCTACAGTAGCAGTTTTTATATTTAGGATTCTCTCTGTTCTCTCCTATATAGATAGATGAATTTGGAACTCTAAATTCAACATGCTTTGTAGTAGCTCCTTGAAAATTGACAAAATAAAGGAGTTCTCAGTTTTGTCTCTATGGTTTGTTTCCTCTTCAAGTAGCCCTAGGAACAGACTGTGGAAAAGCACTTTCATTGAAAGGGGTTGCCAATCTTCTAAGAAATAACGAGTTTCCGAAATACCAGCAAATATTTTTTCACCCAATCTTGATGATACTTGTTGCTAATGATCAGTAGACAAATCCCACTTGGCTCACCAAATTTAGTTCTTCTAGGTTGAAACGTTCGTGTACAGTAGCAATTTTTATATTTAGGTTTCCGTCTGTTCTCTGCTATATAGATAGATGAATTTGGAACCCTAAATCCAACATGGTTTGTCGTAGCTGTTTGAAACTTGACAAAATAAAGGAGTTCTCAGTTTTGTCTCTATGGTTTGTTTCCTCTTAAACTAGCCCTATGCACAGACTGTGGAAAGCACTTTCATTGTGATGGGTTGTCAAGCATCTAAGAAATAACGAGTTTCCGAAATACCAGCAAATATTTTTTCACACAATCTTGTTGATACTTGGTGGTAATGATCAGTACACAAATCCCACTTGGCTTACCAAATTTTGTTCTTCTGGGTTGAAGCGTTCGTCTACAGTAGCAATTTTTATATTTAGGTTTCCCTCTGTTCTCTCCTATATAGAAAGATGAATTTGGAACTCTAAATCCAACATGGTTTGTAGTAGCTCTTTGAAACTTGACAAAATAGAGGAGTTCTCAGTTTTGTCTCTATGGTTTGTTTCCTCTTAAAGTAGCCCTAGGCACAGACTGTGGAAAGCACTTTCATTGAGATGGGTTGCCAAGCTTCTAAGAAATAACGAGTTTCCGAAATACCAGCAAATATTTTTTCACACAATCTTGTTGATACTTGGTGGTAATGATCAGCACACAAATCCCACATGGCTCACCAATTTTTTTTTCTAGGTTGAAGCGTTCGTCTACAGTAGCAGTTTATATATTTAGGTTTCTCTTTGTTCTCTCCTATATAGATAGATGAATTTGGAACTCTAAATCCAACATGTTTTGTAGTTGCTCATTGAAATTGACAAAATAAAGGAGTTCTCAGATTTGTCTCTATGGTTTGTTTCCTCTTCAAGTAGCCCTAGGCACAGACTGTGGAAAAGCACATTCATTGAGAGGGGTTGCCAAGCTTCTAAGAAATAACGAGTTTCTGAAATACCAGCAAATATTTTTTCACCCAATCTTGATGATACTTGGTGGTAATGATCAGTACACAAATCCCACTTGGCTTACCAAATTTTGTTATTCTAGGTTGAAGCGTTCGTCTACAGTAGCAGTTTTTATATTTAGGTTTCCCTCTGTTCTCTCCTATATAGATAGATGAATTTGGAACTCTAAATCCAACATGGTTTGTAGTAGCTCTTTGAAACTTGACAAAATAGAGGAGTTCTCAGTTTTGTCTCTATGGTTTGTTTCCTCTTAAAGTAGCCCTAGGCACAGACTGTGGAAAGCACTTTCATTGAGATGGGTTGCCAAGCTTCTAAGAAACAACGAGTTACCGAAATACCAGCAAATATTTCTTCACCGAATCTTGATGATACTTGGTGGTAATGATCAGTACACAAATCCCACTTGCCTCACCAAATTTTGTTCTGCTAGGTTGAAGCGTTCGTCTACAGTAGCAGTTTTTATATTTAGGTTTCTCTCTGTTCTCTCCTATATAGATAGATGAATTTGGAACTCTAAATCCAACATGTTTTGTAGTAGCTCTTTGAAACTTGACAAAATAAAGGAGTTCTCAGATTTGTCTCTATGGTTTGTTTCCTCTTCAAGTAGCCCTAGGCACAGACTGTGGAAAAGCACTTTCATTGAGAGGGGTTGCCAAGCTTCTAAGAAATAACGAGTTTCCGAAATACCAGCAAATATTTTTTCACCCAATCTTGATGATACTTGGTGGTAATGATCAGTACACAAATCCCACTTGGCTTACCAAATTTTTCTTCCAGGTTGAAGCGTTCGTCTACAGTAGCAGTTTTTATATTTAGGATTCTCTCTGTTCTCTCCTATATAGATAGATGAATTTGGAACTCTAAATCCAACATGCTTTGTAGTAGCTCCTTGAAAATTGACAAAATAAAGGAGTTCTCAGTTTTGTCTCTATGGTTTGTTTCCTCTTCAAGTAGCCCTAGGAACAGACTGTGGAAAAGCACTTTCATTGAAAGGGGTTGCCAATCTTCTAAGAAATAACGAGTTTCCGAAATACCAGCAAATATTTTTTCACCCAATCTTGATGATACTTGTTGCTAATGATCAGTAGACAAATCCCACTTGGCTCACCAAATTTAGTTCTTCTAGGTTGAAACGTTCGTGTACAGTAGCAATTTTTATATTTAGGTTTCCGTCTGTTCTCTCCTATATAGATAGATGAATTTGGAACCCTAAATCCAACATGGTTTGTCGTAGCTGTTTGAAACTTGACAAAATAAAGGAGTTCTCAGTTTTGTCTCTATGGTTTGTTTCCTCTTAAACTAGCCCTAGGCACAGACTGTGGAAAGCACTTTCATTGTGATGGGTTGTCAAGCATCTAAGAAATAACGAGTTTCCGAAATACCAGCAAATATTTTTTCACACAATCTTGTTGATACTTGGTGGTAATGATCAGTACACAAATCCCACTTGGCTTACCAAATTTTGTTCTTCTAGGTTGAAGCGTTCGTCTACAGTAGCAATTTTTATATTTAGGTTTCCCTCTGTTCTCTCCTATATAGAAAGATGAATTTGGAACTCTAAATCCAACATGGTTTGTAGTAGCTCTTTGAAACTTGACAAAATAGAGGAGTTCTCAGTTTTGTCTCTATGGTTTGTTTCCTCTTAAAGTAGCCCTAGGCACAGACTGTGGAAAGCACTTTCATTGAGATGGGTTGCCAAGCTTCTAAGAAATAACGAGTTTCCGAAATACCAGCAAATATTTTTTCACACAATCTTGTTGATACTTGGTGGTAATGATCAGCACACAAATCCCACATGGCTCACCAATTTTTTTTTTCTAGGTTGAAGCGTTCGTCTACAGTAGCAGTTTTTATATTTAGGTTTCCCTCTGTTCTCTCCTATATAGATAGATGAATTTGGAACTCTAAATCCAACATGGTTTGTAGTAGCTCTTTGAAACTTGACAAAATAAAGGAGTTCTCAGTTTTGTCTCTATGGTTTGTTTCCTCTTAAAGTAGCCCTAGGCACAGACTGTGGAAAGCACTTTCATTGAGATGGGTAGCCAAGCTTCTAAGAAATAACGAGTTTCCGAAATACCAGCAAATATTTTTTCAGACAATCTTGTTGATACTTGGTGGTAATGATCAGCACACAAATCCCACATGGCTCACCAAATTTTGTTCTTCTAGGTTGAAGCGTTCATCTACAGTAGCAGTTTTTATATTTAGGTTTCTCTCTGTTCTCTACTATATAGATAGATGAATTTGGAACTCTAAATCCAACATGTTTTGTACTAGCTCTTTGAAATTGACAAAATAAAGGAGTTCTCAGATTTGTCTCTATGGTTTGTTTCCTCTTCAAGTAGCCCTAGGCACAGATTGTGGAAAAGCACTTTCATTGAGAGGGGTTGCCTAGCTTCTTAGAAACAACGAGTTTCCGAAATACCAGCATATATTTTTTCACCCAATCTTGATGATACTTGGTGGTAATGATCAGTACACAAATCCCACGTGGCTCACCAAATTTTGTTCTTCTTGGTTGAAGCGTTCGTCTACAGTAGCAGTTTTTATATTTAGGTTTCACTCTGTTCTCTCATATATAGATAGATGAATTTGGAACTCTAAATCCAACAGGGTTTGTAGTAGCTCTTTGATACTTGACAAAATAAAGGAGTTCTCAGTTTTGTCTCTATGGTTTGTTTCCTCTTCAAGTAGCCCTAGGCACAGACTGTGGAAAGCACTTTCATTGAGATGGGTTGCCAAGCTTCTAAGAAATAACGAGTTTCCGAAATACCAGCAAATATTTTTTCACACAATCTTGTTGATACTTGGTGGTAATGATCAGTACACAAATCCCACTTGGCTCACCAAATTTTGTTCTTCTAGGTTGAAGCGTTCGTCTACAGTACCGTTTTTGTATTTAGGTTTCTCTCTGTTCTCTCCTATATAGATAGATGAATTTGGAACTCTAAATCCAACATGGTTTGTAGTAGCTCTTTGAAACTTGACAAAATAGAGGAGTTCTCAGTTTTGTCTCTATGGTTTGTTTCCTCTTAAAATAGCCCTAGGCACAGACTGTGGAAAGCACTTTCATTGAGATGGGTAGCCAAGCTTCTAAGAAATAACGAGTTTCCGAAATACCAGCAAATATTTTTTCAGACAATCTTGTTGATACTTGGTGGTAATGATCAGCACACAAATCCCACATGGCTCACCAAATTTTGTTCTTCTAGGTTGAAGCGTTCATCTACAGTAGCAGTTTTTATATTTAGGTTTCTCTCTGTTCTCTACTATATAGATAGATGAATTTGGAACTCTAAATCCAACATGTTTTGTACTAGCTCTTTGAAATTGACAAAATAAAGGAGTTCTCAGATTTGTCTCTATGGTTTGTTTCCTCTTCAAGTAGCCCTAGGCACAGATTGTGGAAAAGCACTTTCATTGAGAGGGGTTGCCTAGCTTCTTAGAAACAACGAGTTTCCGAAATACCAGCATATATTTTTTCACCCAATCTTGATGATACTTGGTGGTAAAGATCAGTACACAAATCCCACTTGGCTTACCAAATGTTGTTCTTCTAGGTTGAAGCGTTCGTCTACAGTAGCAGTTTTATATTTAGGATTCTCTCTGTTCTCTCCTATATAGATAGATGAATTTGGAACTCTAAATCCAACATGCTTTGTAGTAGCTCCTTGAAACTTGACAAAATAAAGGAGTTCTCAGTTTTGTCTCTATTGTTTGTTTCCTCTTCAAGTAGCCCTAGGAACAGACTGTGGAAAAGCACTTTCATTGAGAGGGGTTGCCAAGCTTCTAAGAAATAACGAGTTTCCGAAATACCAGCAAATATTTTTTCACCCAATCTTGACGATACTTGTTGCTAATGATCAGTACACAAATCCCACTTGGCTCACCAAATTTAGTTCTTCTAGGTTGAATCGTTCGTGTACAGTAGCAATTTTTATATTTAGGTTTCCCTCTGTTCTCTCCTATATAGATAGATGAATTTGGAGCTCTAAATCCAACATGGTTTGTAGTAGCTGTTTGAAACTTGACAAAATAAAGGAGTTCTCAGTTTTGTCTCTATAGTTTGTTTCCTTTTAAAGTAGTCCTAGGCACAGACTGTGGAAAGCACTTTCATTGTGATGGGTTGTCAAGCTTCTAAGAAATAACGAGTTTGCGAAATACCAGCAAATATTTTTTCACACAATCTTGTTGATACTTGGTGGTAATGATCAGTACACAAATCCCACTTGCCTCACCAAATTTTGTTCTTCTAGGTTGAAGCGTTCGTCTACAGTAGCAGTTTTTATATTTAGGTTTCCCTCTGTACTCTCCTATATAGATAGATGAATTTAGAAATCTAAATCCAACATGCTTTGTAGTAGCTCCTTGAAACTTGACAAAATAAATGAGTTCTCAGTTTTGTCTCTATGGTTTGTTTCCTCTTCATGTAGCCCATGGCACAGACTGTGGAAAAGCACTTTCATTGAGAGGGGTTGCCAAGCTTCTAAGAAATAACGAGTTTCCGAAATACCAGCAAATATTTTTTCACCCAATCTTAATGATACTTATTGCTAATAATCAGTACACAAATCCCACTTGGCTCACAAAATTTAGTTCTTCTAGGTTGAAGCATTCGTGTATAGTAGCGGTTTTTATATTTAGGTTTCCCTCTGTTCTCTCCTATACAGATAGATAAATTTGGAACTCTAAATCCAACATAGTTTGTAGTAGCTCTTTGAAACTTGACAAAATAAAGGAGTTCTCAGTTTTGTCTCTATGGTTTGTTTCCTCTTCAAGTAGCCCTAGGCACAGACTGTGGAATGCACTTTCATTGAGAGATGTTGCAAAGCTTCTACGAAATAACGAGTTTCCGAAATACCAGCAAATATTTTTACACCCAATCTTGATAATACTTGCTGGTAATGATCAGTACACAACTCCCACTTGCCTCACCAAATTTTGTTCTTCTAGGATGAAGCGTTCGTCTACAGTAGCAGTTTTTATATTGAGGTTTCCCTCTGTTCTCTCCTATATAGAAAGATGAATTTGGAACTCTAAATCCAACATGGTTTGTAGTAGCTCTTTGAAACTTGACAAAATAAAGGAGTTCTCAGTTTTGTCGCTATGGTTTGTTTCCTCTTCAAGTAGCCCTAGGCACAGACTGTGGAAAAGCACTTTCATTGAGAGGGGTTCCCAAGCTTCTAAGAAATCACGAGTTTCCGAAATACCAGCAAATATTTTTTCACCCAATCTTGATGATACTTGGTGGTATTGATCAGTACAAAAATCCCACTTGGCTCACTAAATTCTGTTCTTCTAGGTTGAAGCGTTCCTCTACAGTAGCAGTTTTTATATTTAGGTTTCCCTCTGTTCTCTCCTATATAGAAAGATGAATTTGGAACTCTAAATCCAACATGGTTTGTAGTAGCTCTTTGAAACTTGAAAAAATAAAGGAGTTCTCAGTTTTGTCGCTATGGTTTGTTTCCTCTTCAAGTAGCCCTAGGCACAGACTGTGGAAAAGCACTTTCATTGAGAGGGGTTCCCAAGCTTATAAGAAATCACGAGTTTCCGAAATACCAGCAAATATTTTCTCACCCAATCTTGATGATACTTGGTGGTAATGATCAGTACACAAATCCCACGTGGCTCACCAAATTTTGTTCTTCTTGGTTGAAGCGTTCGTCTACAGTAGCAGTTTTTATATTTAGGTTTCACTCTGTTCTCTCATATATAGATAGATGAATTTGGAACTCTAAATCCAACAGGGTTTGTAGTAGCTCTTTGATACTTGAAAAAATAAAGGAGTTCTCAGTTTTGTCTCTATGGTTTGTTTCCTCTTCAAGTAGCCCTAGGCACAGACTGTGGAAAGCACTTTCATTGAGATGGGTTGCCAAGCTTCTAAGAAATAACGAGTTTCCGAAATACCAGCAAATATTTTTTCACACAATCTTGTTGATACTTGGTGGTAATGATCAGTACACAAATCCCACTTGGCTCACCAAATTTTGTTCTTCTAGGTTGAAGCGTTCGTCTACAGTACCGTTTTTGTATTTAGGTTTCTCTCTGTTCTCTCCTATATAGATAGATGAATTTGGAACTCTAAATCCAACATGGTTTGTAGTAGCTCTTTGAAACTTGACAAAATAAAGGAGTTCTCAGATTTGTCTCTATGGTTTGTTTCCTCTTCAAGTAGCCTTAGGCACAAACTGGGGAAAAGCACTTTCATTGAGAGGGGTTGCCAAGCTTCTAGGAAATAACGAGTTTCCGAAATACCAGCAAATATTTTTTCACCCAATCTTGATGATACTTGTTGCTAATAATCAGTACACAAATCCCACTTGGCTCACCAAATTTAGTTCTTCTAGGTTGAAGCGTTCGTGTACAGTAGCAGTTTTTATATTTAGGTTTCCCTCTGTTCTCTCCTATACAGATAGATGAATTTGGAACTCAAAATCCAACATGGTTTGTAGTAGCTCTTTGAAACTTGACAAAATAAAGGAGTTCTCAGTTTTGTCTCTATGGTGTGTTTCCTCTTCAAGTAGCCCTAGGCACAGTCTGTGGAAAGCACTTTCATTGAGAGGGGTTGCCAAGCTTCTACGAAATAACGAGTTTCCGAAATACCAGCAAATATTTTTTCACCCAATCTTGATGATACTTGGTGGTAATGATCAGTACACAAATCCCTCTTGGCTCACCAAATTTTGTTCTTCTAGGTTGAAGCGTTCGTCTACAGTAGCAGTTTTATATTTAGGTTTCCCTCTGTTCTCTCCTATATAGATAGATGAATTTGGAACTCTAAATCCAACATGGTTTGTAGTAGCTCTTTGAATCTTGAAAAAAAAGAGGAGTTCTCAGTTTTGTCTCTATGGTTTGTTTCCTCTTAAAGTAGCCCTAGGCACAGACTGTGGAAAGCACTTTCATTGAGATTGGTTGCCAAGCTTCTAAGAAATAACGAGTTTCCGAAATACCAGCAAATATTTCTTCACCCAATCTTGATGATACTTGGTGGTAGTGATCAGTACACATATCCCACTTGCCTCACCAAATTTTGTTCTGCTAGGTTGAAGCGTTCGTCTACAGTAGCAGTTTTTATATTTAGGTTTCTCTCTGTTCTCTCCTATATAGATAGATGAATTTGGAACTCTAAATCCAACATGTTTTGTAGTAGCTCTTTGAAACTTGACAAAATAAAGGAGTTCTCAGATTTGTCTCTATGGTTTGTTTCCTCTTCAAGTAGCCTAGGCACAGACTGTGGAAAAGCACTTTTATTGAGAGGGGTTGCCAAGCTTCTAAGAAATAACGAGTTTCCGAAATACCAGCAAATATTTTTTCACCCAATCTTGATGATACTTGGTGGTAATGATCAGTACACAAATCCCACTTGGCTTACCAAATTTTGTTCCTCTAGGTTGAAGCGTTCGTCTACAGTAGCAGTATTTATATTTAGGTTTCCCTCTGTTCTCTCCTATATAGATAGATGAATTTGGAACTCTAAATCCAACATGGTTTGTAGTAGCTCTTTGAAACTTGACAAAATAGAGGAGTTCTCAGTTTTGTCTCTATGGTTTGTTTCCTCTTAGGTAGCCCTAGGCACAGACTGTGGAAAGCACTTTCATTGAGATGGGTTGCCAAGCTTCTAAGAAATAACAAGTTTCCGAAATACCAGCAAATATTTTTTCACACAATCTTGTTGATACTTGGTGGTAATGATCAGCACACAAATCCCACATGGCTCACCAATTTTTTTTCTTCTAGGTTGAAGCGTTCGTCTACAGTAGCAGTTTATATATTTAGGTTTCTCTTTGTTCTCTCCTATATAGATAGATGAATTTGGAACTCTAAATCCAACATGGTTTGTAGTAGCTCTTTGAAATTGACAGAATAAAGGAGTTCTCACATTTGTCTCTATGGTTTGTTTCCTCTTCAAGTAGCCCTAGGCACAGACTGTGGAAAAGAACTTTCATTGAGAGGGGTTGCCAAGCTTCTAAGAAATAACGAGTTTCCGAAATACCAGCAAATATTTTTTCACCCAATCTTGATGATACTCGGTGGTAATGATCAGTACACAAATCCCACTTGGCTTACCAAATTTTGTTCTTCCAGGTTGAAGCGTTCGTCTACAGTAGCAGTTTTTATATTTAGGATTCTCTCTGTTCTCTCCTATATAGATTGATGAATTTGGAACTCTAAATTCAACATGCTTTGTAGTAGCTCCTTGAAACTTGACAAAATAAAGGAGTTCTCAGTTTTGTCTCTATGGTTTGTTTCCTCTTCAAGTAGCCCAAGGAACAGACTGTGGAAAAGCACTTTCATTGAAAGTGGTTGCCAAGCTTCTAAGAAATAACGAGTTTCCGAAATACCAGCAAATATTTTTTCACCCAATCTTGATGATACTTGTTGCTAATGATCAGTACACAAATCCCACTTGGCTCACCAAATTTAGTTCTTCTAGGTTGAAACGTTCGTGTACAGTAGCAATTTTTATATTTAGGTTTCCGTCTATTCTCTCCTATATAGAAGAGATGAATTTGGAACCCTAAATCCAACATGGTTTGTCGTAGCTGTTTGAAACTTGACAAAATAAAGGAGTTCTCAGTTTTGTCTCTATGGTTTGTTTCCTCTTAAACTAGCCCTAGGCACAGAGTGTTGAAAGCACTTTCATTGTGATGGGTTGTCAGGCATCTAAGAAATAACGAGTTTCCGAAATTCCAGCAAATATTTTTTCACACAGTCTTGTGATACTTGGTGGTAATGATCAGTACACAAATCCCACTTGCCTCACCAAATTTTGTTCTTCTAGGTTGAAGCGTTCGTGTACAGTAGCAGTTTTTATATTTAGGTTTCCCTCTGTTCTCTCCTATATAGATAGATGAATTTGGAACTCTAAATCCAACATGGTTTGTAGTAGCTCTTTGAAACTTGACAAAATAGAGGAGTTCTCAGTTTTGTCTCTATTGTTTGTTTCCTCTTAAAGTAGCCCTAGGCACAGACTGTGGAAAGCACTTTCATTGAGATGGGTTGCCAAGATTCTAAGAAATAACGAGTTTCCGAAATACCAGCAAATATTTTTTCACACAATCTTGTTGATACTTGGTGGTAATGATCAGCACACAAATCCCACATGGCTCACCAAATTTTGTTCTTCTAGGTTGAAGCGTTCGTCTACAGTAGCAGTTTTTATATTTAAGTTTCTCTCTGTTCTCTCCTATATAGATAGATGAATTTGCAACTCTAAATCCAACATGGTTTGTAGTAGCTCTTTGAAATTGACAAAATAAAGGAGATCTCAGATTTGTCTCTATGGTTTGTTTCCTCTTCAAGTAGCCCTAGGCACAGACTATGGAAAAGCACTTTCATTGAGAGGGGTTGCCAAGCTTCTAAGAAATAATGAGTTTCTGAAATACCAGCAAATATTTTTTCACCCAATCTTGATGATACTTGGTGGTAATGATCAGTACACAAATCCCACTTGGCTTACCAAATTTTGTTCTTCTAGGTTGAAGCGTTCGTCTACAGTAGCAGTTTTTATATTTAGGTTTCCCTCTGTTCTCTCCTATATAGATAGATGAATTTGGAACTCTAAATCCAACATGGTTTGTAGTAGCTGTTTGAAACTTGACAAAATAGAGGAGTTCTCAGTTTGTCTCTATGGTTTTTTTCCTCTTAAAGTAGCCCTAGGCACAGACTGTGGAAAGCACTTTCATTGAGATGGGTTGCCAAGCTTCTAAGAAATAACGAGTTTCCGAAATACCAGCTAATATTTTTTCACACAATCTTGTTGATACTTGGTGGTAATGATCAGCACACAAATCCCACATGGCTCACCAAATTTTGTTCTTCTAGGTTGAAGCGTTCATCTACAGTAGCAGTTTTTATATTTAGGTTTCTCTCTGTTCTCTCCTATATAGATAGATGAATTTGGAACTCTAAATCCAACATGGTTTGTAGTAGCTCTTTGAAATTGACAAAATAAAGGAGTTCTCAGATTTGTCTCTATGGTTTGTTTCCTCTTCAAGTAGCCCTAGGCACAGATTGTGGAAAAGCACTTTCATTGAGAGGGGTTGCCAAGCTTCTAAGAAACAACCGATTTTCCGAAATACCAGCATATATTTTTTCACCCAATCTTGATGATACTTGGTGGTAAAGATCAGTACACAAATCCCACTTGGCTTACCAAATGTTGTTCATCTAGGTTGAAGCGTTCGTCTACAGTAGCAGTTTTATATTTAGGATTCTCTCTGTTCTCTCCTATATAGATAGATGAATTTGGAACTCTAAATCCAACATGCTTTGTAGTAGCTCCTTGAAACATGACAAAATAAAGGAGTTCTCAGTTTTGTCTCTATGGTTTGTTTCCTCTTCAAGTAGCCCTAGGCACAGACTGTGGAAAGCACTTTCATTGAGAGGGTTGCCAAGCTTCTAGGAAATAACGAGTTTCCGAAATACCAGCAAATATTTTTTCACCCAATCTTGATGATACTTGTTGCTAATAATCAGTACACAAATCCCACTTGGCTCACCAAATTTAGTTCTTCTAGGTTGAAGCGTTCGTGTACAGTAGCAGTTTTTATATTTAGGTTTCCCTCTGTTCTCTCCTATACAGATAGATGAATTTGGAACTCTAAATCCAACATGGTTTGTAGTAGGTATTTGAAACTTGACAAAATAAAGGAGTTCTCAGTTTTGTCTCTATGGTTTGTTTCCTCTTCAAGTAGCCCTAGGCACAGTCTGTGGAAAGCACTTTCATTGAGAGGGGTTGCCAAGTCTACGAAATAACGAGTTTCCGAAATACCAGCAAATATTTTTTCACCCAATCTTGATGATACTTGGTGCTAATGATCAGTACACAAATCCCACTTGGCTTACCAAATTTTGTTCTTCCAAGTTGAAGCGTTCGTCTACAGTAACAGTTTTTATATTTAGGTTTCCCTCTGTTCTCTCCTATATAGAAAGATGAATTTGGAACTCTAATTCCAACATGGTTTGTAGTAGCTCTTTGAAACTTGAAAAAATAAAGGAGTTCTCAGTTTTGTCGCTATGGTTTGTTTCCTCTTCAAGTAGCCCTAGGCACAGACTGTGGAAAAGCACTTTCATTGAGAGGGTTTGCCTAGCTTCTAAGAAATCACGAGTTTCCGAAATACCAGCAACATTTTTTCACCCAATCTTGATGATACTTGTTGCTAATAATCAGTACACAAATCCCACTTGGCTCACCAAATTTAGTTCTTCTAGGTTGAAGCGTTCGTGTACAGTAGCAGTTTTTTATATTTAGGTTTCCCTCTGTTCTCTCCTATACAGATAGATGAATTTGGAACTCTAAATCCAACATGGTTTGTAGTAGCTATTTGAAACTTGACAAAATAAAGGAGTTCTTAGTTTTGTCTCTATGGTTTGTTTCCTCTTCAAGTAGCCCTAGGCACAGACTGTGGAAAGCACTTTCATTGAGAGGGGTTGCCAAGTCTACGAAATAACGAGTTTCCGAAATACCAGCAAATATTTTTTCACCCAATCTTGATGATACTTGGTGCTAATGATCAGTACACAAATCCCACTTGGCTTACCAAATTTTGTTCTTCTAGTTTGAAGCATTCGTCTACAGTAACAGTTTTTTATTTAGGTTTCCCTCTGTTCTCTCCTATATAGAAAGATGAATTTGGAACTCTAATTCCAACATGGTTTGTAGTAGCTCTTTGAAACTTGAAAAAATAAAGGAGTTCTCAGTTTTGTCGCTATGGTTTGTTTCCTCTTCAAGTAGCCCTAGGCACAGACTGTGGAAAAGCACTTTCATTGAGAGGGTTTGCCTAGCTTCTAAGAAATCACGAGTTTCCGAAATACCAGCAAACATTTTTTCACCCAATCTTGATGATACTTGTTGCTAATAATCAGTACACAAATCCCACTTGGCTCACCAAATTTAGTTCTTCTAGGTTGAAGCGTTCGTGTACAGTAGCAGTTTTTATATTTAGGTTTCCCTCTGTTCTCTCCTATACAGATAGATGAATTTGGAATTCTAAATCCAACATGGTTTGTAGTAGCTCTTTGAAACTTGACAAAATAAAGGAGTTCTCAGTTTTGTCTCTATGGTTTGTTTCCTCTTCAAGTAGCCCTAGGCACAGACTGTGGAAAGCACTTTCATTGAGAGGGGTTGCCAAGTCTACGAAATAACGAGTTTCCGAAATACCAGCAAATATTTTTTCACCCAATCTTGATGATACTTGGTGCTAATGGTCAGTACACAAATCCCACTTGGCTTACCAAATTTTGTTCTTCTAGGTTGAAGCGTTCGTCTACAGTAGCAGTTTTTATATTTAGGTTTCCCTCTGTTCTCTCCTATATAGAAAGATGAATTTGGAACTCTAATTCCAACATGGTTTGTAGTAGCTCTTTGAAACTTGAAAAAATAAAGGAGTTCTCAGTTTTGTCGCTATGGGTTGTTTCCTCTTCAAGTAGCCCTAGGCACAGACTGTGGAAAAGCACTTTCATTGAGAGGGTTTGCCAAGCTTCTAAGAAATCACGAGTTTCCGAAATACCAGCAAACATTTTTTCACCCAATCTTGATGATACTTGTTGCTAATGATCAGTACACAAATCCCACTTGGCTCACCAAATTTTGTTCTTCTAGGTTGAAGCGTTCGTCTACAGTACAGTTTTTATATTTAGGTTTCCCTCTGTCTCTCCTATATAGAAAGATGAATTTGGAACTCTAAATCCAACATGGTTTGTAGTAGCTCTTTGAAACTTGAAAAAAAAGAGGAGTTCTCAGTTTTGTCTCTATGGTTTGTTTCCTATTAAAGTAGCCCTAGGCACAGACTGTGGAAAGCACTTTCATTGAGATTGGTTGCTAAGCTTCTAAGAAATAACGAGTTTCCGAAATACCAGCAAATAATTCTTCACCGAATCTTGATGATACTTGGTGGTAATGATCAGTACACAAATCCCACTTGCCTCACCAAATTTTGTTCTGCTAGGTTGAAGCGTTCGTCTACAGTAGCAGTTTTTATATTTAGGTTTCTCTCTGTTCTCTCCTATATAGATAGATGAATTTGGAACTCTAAATCCAACATGGTTTGTAGTAGCTCTTTGAAACTTGACAAAATAAAGGAGTTCTCAGATTTGTCTCTATGGTTTGTTTCCTCTTCAAGTAGCCCTAGGCACAGACTGTGGAAAAGCACTTTCATTGAGAGGGGTTGCCAAGCTTCTAAGAAATAACGAGTTTCCGAAATACCAGCAAATATTTTTTCACCCAATCTTGATGATACTTGGTGGTAATGATCAGTACACAAATCCCACTTGGCTTACCAAATTTTCTTCTTCCAGGTTGAAGCGTTCGTCTACAGCAGCAGTTTTATATTTAGGATTCTCTCTGTTCTCTCCTATATAGATAGATGAATTTGGAACTCTAAATTCAACATGCTTTGTAGTAGCTCCTTGAAAATTGACAAAATAAAGGAGTTCCCAGTTTTGTCTCTATGGTTTGTTTCCTCTTCAAGTAGCCCTAGGAACAGACTGTGGAAAAGCACTTTCATTGAAAGGGGTTGCCAATCTTCTAAGAAATAACGAGTTTCCGAAATACCAGCAAATATTTTTTCACCCAATCTTGATGATACTTGTTGCTAATGATCAGTAGACAAATCCCACTTGGCTCACCAAATTTAGTTCTTCTAGGTTGAAACGTTCGTGTACAGTAGCAATTTTTATATTTAGGTTTCCGTCTGTTCTCTCCTATATAGATAGATGAATTTGGAACCCTAAATCCAACATGGTTTGTCGTAGCTGTTTGAAACTTGACAAAATGAAGGAGTTCTCAGTTTTGTCTCTATGGTTTGTTTCCTCTTAAACTAGCCCTAGGCACAGACTGTGGAAAGCACTTTCATTGTGATGGGTTGTCAAGCATCTAAGAAATAACGAGTTTCCGAAATACCAGCAAATATTTTTTCACACAATCTTGTTGATACTTGGTGGTAATGATCAGTACACAAATCCCACTTGGCTTACCAAATTTTGTTCTTCTAGGTTGAAGCGTTCGTCTACAGTAGCAATTTTTATATTTAAGTTTCCCTCTGTTCTCTCCTATATAGAAAGATGAATTTGGAACTCTAAATCCAACATGGTTTGTAGTAGCTCTTTGAAACTTGAAAAAATAAAGGAGTTCTCAGTTTTGTCTCTATGGTTTGTTTCCTCTTCAAGTAGCCCTAGGCACAGACTGTGGAAAGCACTTTCATTGAGAGGGGTTGCCAAGCTTCTACGAAATAACGAGTTTCCGAAATACCAGCAAATATTTTTTCACCCAATCTTGATGATACTTGGTGGTAATTATCAGTACACAAATCCCACTTGGCTCACCAAATTTTGTTCTTCTAGGTTGAAGCGTTCGTCTACAGTAGCAGTTTTATATTTAGGTTTACCTCTGTTCTCTCCTATATAGATAGATGAATTTGGAACTCTAAATCCAACATGGTTTGTAGTAGCTCTTTGAAACTTGAAAAAAAAGAGGAGTTCTCAGTTTTGTCTCTATGGTTTGTTTCCTATTAAAGTAGCCCTAGGCACAGACTGTGGAAAGCACTTTCATTGAGATTGGTTGCCAAGCTTCTAAGAAATAACGAGTTTCCGAAATAACAGCAAATATTTCTTCACCCAAACTTGATGATACTTGGTGGTAGTGATCAGTACACAAATCCCACTTGCCTCACCAAATTTTGTTCTGCTAGGTTGAAGCGTTCGTCTACAGTAGCAGTTTTTATATTTAGGTTTCTCTCTGTTCTCTCCTATATAGATAGATGAATTTGGAACTCTAAATCCAACATGTTTTGTAGTAGCTCTTTGAAACTTGACAAAATAAAGGAGTTCTCAGATTTGTCTCTATGGTTTGTTTCCTCTTCAAGTAGCCTAGGCACAGACTGTGGAAAAGCACTTTTATTGAGAGGGGTTGCCAAGCTTCTAAGAAATAACGAGTTTCCGAAATACCAGCAAATATTTTTTCACCCAATCTTGATGATACTTGGTGGTAATGATCAGTACACAAATCCCACTTGGCTTACCAAATTTTGTTCTTCTAGGTTGAAGCGTTCGTCTACAGTAGCAGTATTTATATTTAGGTTTCCCTCTGTTCTCTCCTATATAGATAGATGAATTTGGAACTCTAAATCCAACATGGTTTGTAGTAGCTCTTTGAAACTTGACAAAATAGAGGAGTTCTCAGTTTTGTCTCTATGGTTTGTTTCCTCTTAGGTAGCCCTAGGCACAGACTGTGGAAAGCACTTTCATTGAGATGGGTTGCCAAGCTTCTAAGAAATAACGAGTTTCCGAAATACCAGCAAATATTTTTTCACACAATCTTGTTGATACTTGGTTGTAATGATCAGCACACAAATCCCACATGGCTCACCAATTTTTTTTCTTCTAGTTTGAAGCGTTCGTCTACAGTAGCAGTTTATATATTTAGGTTTCTCTTTGTTCTCTCCTATATAGATAGATGAATTTGGAACTCTAAATCCAACATGGTTTGTAGTAGCTCTTTGAAATTGACAGAATAAAGGAGTTCTCACATTTGTCTCTATGGTTTGTTTCCTCTTCAAGTAGCCCTAGGCACAGACTGTGGAAAAGCACTTTCATTGAGAGGGGTTGCCAAGCTTCTAAGAAATAACGAGTTTCCGAAATACCAGCAAATATTTTTTCACCCAATCTTGATGATACTTGGTGGTAATGATCAGTACACAAATCCCACTTGGCTTACCAAATTTTGTTCTTCCAGGTTGAAGCGTTCGTCTACAGTAGCAGTTTTTATATTTAGGGTTCTCTGTGTTCTCTCCTATATAGATAGATGAATTTGGAACTCTAAATCCAACATGCTTTGTAGTAGCTCCTTGAAACTTGAAAAAATAAAGGAGTTCTCAGTTTTGTCTCAATGGTTTGTTTCCTCTTCAAGTAGCCCTAGGAACAGACTGTGGAAAAGCACTTTCATTGAAAGCGGTTGCCAAGCTTCTAAGAAATAACGAGTTTCCGAAATACCAGCAAATATTTTTTCACCCAATCTTGATGATACTTGTTGCTAATGATCAGTACACAAATCCCACTTGGCTCACCAAATTTAGTCCTTCTAGGTTGAATCGTTCGTGTACAGTAGCAATTTTTATATTTAGGTTTCCGTCTGTTCTCTCCTATATAGATAGATGAATTTGGAACTCTAAATCCAACATGGTTTGTAGTAGCTGTTTGAAACTTGACAAAATAAAGGAGTTCTCAGTTTTGTCTCTATGGTTTGTTTCCTCTTAAAGTAGCCCTAGGCACAGACTGTGGAAAGCACTTTCATTGAAAGGGGTTGTCAAGCTTCTAAGAAATAACGAGTTTCCGAAATACCAGCAAATATTTTTTCACACAATCTTGTTGATACTTGGTGGTAATGATCAGTACACAAATCCCACTTGCCTCACCAAATTTTGTTCTTCTAGGTTGAAGCGTTCGTCTACAGTAGCAGTTTATATATTTAGGTTACTCTCTGTTCTCTCCTATATAAATAGATGAATTTGGAACTCTAAATCCAACATGGTTTGTAGTAGCTCTTTGAAACTTGACAAAATAAAGGGGTTCTCAGATTTGTCTCTATGGTTTGTTTCCTCTTCAAGTAGCCCTAGGCACAGACTGTGGAAAGCACTTTCATTGAGAGGGGTTGCCAAGCTTCTACGAAATAACGAGTTTCCGAAATACCAGCAAATATTTTTTCACCCAATATTGATGATACTTGGTGGTAATTATCAGTACACAAATCCCACTTGGCTCACCAAATTTTGTTCTTCTAGGTTGAAGCGTTCGTCTACAGTAGCAGTTTTATATTTAGGTTTACCTCTGTTCTCTCCTATATAGATAGATGAATTTGGAACTCTAAATCCAACATGGTTTGTAGTAGCTCTTTGAAACTTGAAAAAAAAGAGGAGTTCTCAGTTTTGTCTCTATGGTTTGTTTCCTATTAAAGTAGCCCTAGGCACAGACTGTGGAAAGCACTTTCATTGAGATTGGTTGCCAAGCTTCTAAGAAATAACGAGTTTCCGAAATAACAGCAAATATTTCTTCACCCAAACTTGATGATACTTGGTGGTAGTGATCAGTACACAAATCCCACTTGCCTCACCAAATTTTGTTCTGCTAGGTTGAAGCGTTCGTCTACAGTAGCAGTTTTTATATTTAGGTTTCTCTCTGTTCTCTCCTATATAGATAGATGAATTTGGAACTCTAAATCCAACATGTTTTGTAGTAGCTCTTTGAAACTTGACAAAATAAAGGAGTTCTCAGATTTGTCTCTATGGTTTGTTTCCTCTTCAAGTAGCCTAGGCACAGACTGTGGAAAAGCACTTTTATTGAGAGGGGTTGCCAAGCTTCTAAGAAATAACGAGTTTCCGAAATACCAGCAAATATTTTTTCACCCAATCTTGATGATACTTGGTGGTAATGATCAGTACACAAATCCCACTTGGCTTACCAAATTTTGTTCTTCTAGGTTGAAGCGTTCGTCTACAGTAGCAGTATTTATATTTAGGTTTCCCTCTGTTCTCTCCTATATAGATAGATGAATTTGGAACTCTAAATCCAACATGGTTTGTAGTAGCTCTTTGAAACTTGACAAAATAGAGGAGTTCTCAGTTTTGTCTCTATGGTTTGTTTCCTCTTAGGTAGCCCTAGGCACAGACTGTGGAAAGCACTTTCATTGAGATGGGTTGCCAAGCTTCTAAGAAATAACGAGTTTCCGAAATACCAGCAAATATTTTTTCACACAATCTTGTTGATACTTGGTTGTAATGATCAGCACACAAATCCCACATGGCTCACCAATTTTTTTTCTTCTAGTTTGAAGCGTTCGTCTACAGTAGCAGTTTATATATTTAGGTTTCTCTTTGTTCTCTCCTATATAGATAGATGAATTTGGAACTCTAAATCCAACATGGTTTGTAGTAGCTCTTTGAAATTGACAGAATAAAGGAGTTCTCACATTTGTCTCTATGGTTTGTTTCCTCTTCAAGTAGCCCTAGGCACAGACTGTGGAAAAGCACTTTCATTGAGAGGGGTTGCCAAGCTTCTAAGAAATAACGAGTTTCCGAAATACCAGCAAATATTTTTTCACCCAATCTTGATGATACTTGGTGGTAATGATCAGTACACAAATCCCACTTGGCTTACCAAATTTTGTTCTTCCAGGTTGAAGCGTTCGTCTACAGTAGCAGTTTTTATATTTAGGGTTCTCTGTGTTCTCTCCTATATAGATAGATGAATTTGGAACTCTAAATCCAACATGCTTTGTAGTAGCTCCTTGAAACTTGAAAAAATAAAGGAGTTCTCAGTTTTGTCTCAATGGTTTGTTTCCTCTTCAAGTAGCCCTAGGAACAGACTGTGGAAAAGCACTTTCATTGAAAGCGGTTGCCAAGCTTCTAAGAAATAACGAGTTTCCGAAATACCAGCAAATATTTTTTCACCCAATCTTGATGATACTTGTTGCTAATGATCAGTACACAAATCCCACTTGGCTCACCAAATTTAGTCCTTCTAGGTTGAATCGTTCGTGTACAGTAGCAATTTTTATATTTAGGTTTCCGTCTGTTCTCTCCTATATAGATAGATGAATTTGGAACTCTAAATCCAACATGGTTTGTAGTAGCTGTTTGAAACTTGACAAAATAAAGGAGTTCTCAGTTTTGTCTCTATGGTTTGTTTCCTCTTAAAGTAGCCCTAGGCACAGACTGTGGAAAGCACTTTCATTGAAAGGGGTTGTCAAGCTTCTAAGAAATAACGAGTTTCCGAAATACCAGCAAATATTTTTTCACACAATCTTGTTGATACTTGGTGGTAATGATCAGTACACAAATCCCACTTGCCTCACCAAATTTTGTTCTTCTAGGTTGAAGCGTTCGTCTACAGTAGCAGTTTATATATTTAGGTTACTCTCTGTTCTCTCCTATATAAATAGATGAATTTGGAACTCTAAATCCAACATGGTTTGTAGTAGCT
Source organism: Callospermophilus lateralis (assembly GCF_048772815.1). Taxonomy (NCBI): domain Eukaryota; kingdom Metazoa; phylum Chordata; class Mammalia; order Rodentia; family Sciuridae; genus Callospermophilus; species Callospermophilus lateralis. The sequence goes on along the minus strand of NW_027514327.1, from coordinate 11,329 downwards.
CTTTGAAACTTGACAAAATAAAGGGGTTCTCAGATTTGTCTCTATGGTTTGTTTCCTCTTCAAGTAGCCCTAGGCACAGACTGTGGAAAGCACTTTCATTGAGAGGGGTTGCCAAGCTTCTACGAAATAACGAGTTTCCGAAATACCAGCAAATATTTTTTCACCCAATCTTGATGATACTTGGTGGTAATTATCAGTACACAAATCCCACTTGGCTCACCAAATTTTGTTCTTCTAGGTTGAAGCGTTCGTCTACAGTAGCAGTTTTATATTTAGGTTTACCTCTGTTCTCTCCTATATAGATAGATGAATTTGGAACTCTAAATCCAACATGGTTTGTAGTAGCTCTTTGAAACTTGAAAAAAAAGAGGAGTTCTCAGTTTTGTCTCTATGGTTTGTTTCCTATTAAAGTAGCCCTAGGCACAGACTGTGGAAAGCACTTTCATTGAGATTGGTTGCCAAGCTTCTAAGAAATAACGAGTTTCCGAAATAACAGCAAATATTTCTTCACCCAAACTTGATGATACTTGGTGGTAGTGATCAGTACACAAATCCCACTTGCCTCACCAAATTTTGTTCTACTAGGTTGAAGCGTTCGTCTACAGTAGCAGTTTTTATATTTAGGTTTCTCTCTGTTCTCTCCTATATAGATAGATGAATTTGGAACTCTAAATCCAACATGTTTTGTAGTAGCTCTTTGAAACTTGACAAAATAAAGGAGTTCTCAGATTTGTCTCTATGGTTTGTTTCCTCTTCAAGTAGCCTAGGCACAGACTGTGGAAAAGCACTTTTATTGAGAGGGGTTGCCAAGCTTCTAAGAAATAACGAGTTTCCGAAATACCAGCAAATATTTTTTCACCCAATCTTGATGATACTTGGTGGTAATGATCAGTACACAAATCCCACTTGGCTTACCAAATTTTGTTCTTCTAGGTTGAAGCGTTCGTCTACAGTAGCAGTATTTATATTTAGGTTTCCCTCTGTTCTCTCCTATATAGATAGATGAATTTGGAACTCTAAATCCAACATGGTTTGTAGTAGCTCTTTGAAACTTGACAAAATAGAGGAGTTCTCAGTTTTGTCTCTATGGTTTGTTTCCTCTTAGGTAGCCCTAGGCACAGACTGTGGAAAGCACTTTCATTGAGATGGGTTGCCAAGCTTCTAAGAAATAACGAGTTTCCGAAATACCAGCAAATATTTTTTCACACAATCTTGTTGATACTTGGTTGTAATGATCAGCACACAAATCCCACATGGCTCACCAATTTTTTTTCTTCTAGTTTGAAGCGTTCGTCTACAGTAGCAGTTTATATATTTAGGTTTCTCTTTGTTCTCTCCTATATAGATAGATGAATTTGGAACTCTAAATCCAACATGGTTTGTAGTAGCTCTTTGAAATTGACAGAATAAAGGAGTTCTCACATTTGTCTCTATGGTTTGTTTCCTCTTCAAGTAGCCCTAGGCACAGACTGTGGAAAAGCACTTTCATTGAGAGGGGTTGCCAAGCTTCTAAGAAATAACGAGTTTCCGAAATACCAGCAAATATTTTTTCACCCAATCTTGATGATACTTGGTGGTAATGATCAGTACACAAATCCCACTTGGCTTACCAAATTTTGTTCTTCCAGGTTGAAGCGTTCGTCTACAGTAGCAGTTTTTATATTTAGGGTTCTCTGTGTTCTCTCCTATATAGATAGATGAATTTGGAACTCTAAATCCAACATGCTTTGTAGTAGCTCCTTGAAACTTGAAAAAATAAATGAGTTCTCAGTTTTGTCTCAATGGTTTGTTTCCTCTTCAAGTAGCCCTAGGAACAGACTGTGGAAAAGCACTTTCATTGAAAGCGGTTGCCAAGCTTCTAAGAAATAACGAGTTTCCGAAATACCAGCAAATATTTTTTCACCCAATCTTGATGATACTTGTTGCTAATGATCAGTACACAAATCCCACTTGGCTCACCAAATTTAGTCCTTCTAGGTTGAATCGTTCGTGTACAGTAGCAATTTTTATATTTAGGTTTCCGTCTGTTCTCTCCTATATAGATAGATGAATTTGGAACTCTAAATCCAACATGGTTTGTAGTAGCTGTTTGAAACTTGACAAAATAAAGGAGTTCTCAGTTTTGTCTCTATGGTTTGTTTCCTCTTAAAGTAGCCCTAGGCACAGACTGTGGAAAGCACTTTCATTGAAAGGGGTTGTCAAGCTTCTAAGAAATAACGAGTTTCCGAAATACCAGCAAATATTTTTTCACACAATCTTGTTGATACTTGGTGGTAATGATCAGTACACAAATCCCACTTGCCTCACCAAATTTTGTTCTTCTAGGTTGAAGCGTTCGTCTACAGTAGCAGTTTATATATTTAGGTTACTCTCTGTTCTCTCCTATATAAATAGATGAATTTGGAACTCTAAATCCAACATGGTTTGTAGTAGCTCTTTGAAACTTGACAAAATAAAGGGGTTCTCAGATTTGTCTCTATGGATTGTTTCCTCTTCAAGTAGCCCTAGGCACAGACTGTGGAAAAGCACTTTAAATGACGGGGGTTGCCAAGGTTCTAAGAAATAACGAGTTTCCGAAATACCAGCAAATATTTTTTAACCCAATCTTGTTGATACTTGGTGGTAATGATCAGCACACAAATCCCACATGGCTCACCAAATTTTGTTCTTCTAGGTTGAAGCGTTCGTCTACAGTAGCAGTTTTTATATTTAGGTTTCTCTCTGTTCTCTCCTATATAGATAGATGAATTTGGAACTCTAAATCCAACATGGTTTGTAGTAGCTCTTTGAAATTGACAAAATAAAGGAGTTCTCAGATTTGTCTCTATGGTTTGTTTCCTCTTCAAGTAGCCCTAGGCACAGACTGTGGAAAAGCACTTTCATTGAGAGGGGTTGCCAAGCTTCTAAGAAATAACGAGTTTCCAAAATACCAGCAAATATTTTTTCACCCAATCTTGACGATACTTGTTGCTAATGATCATGACACAAATCCCACTAGGCTCACCAAATTTAGTTCTTCTAGGTTGAAGCGTTCGTCTACAGTAGCAGTTTTTATATTTAGGTTTCTCTCTGTTCTCTCCTATATAGATAGATGAATTTGGAACTCTAAATCCAACATGGTTTGAAGTAGCTCTTTGAAAATTGACAAAATAGAGGAGTTCTCAGTTTTGTCTCCATGGTTTGTTTCCTCTTAAAGTAGCCCTAGGCACAGACTGTGGAAAGCACTTTCATTGAGATGGGTTGCCTAGCTTCTAAGAAATAACGAGTTTCCGAAATACCAGCAAATATTTTTTCACACAATCTTGTTGATACATGGTGGTAATGATCAGCACACAAATCCCACATGGCTCACCAATTTTTTTACTTCTAGGTTGAAGCGTTCGTCTACAGTAGCAGTTTATATATTTAGGTTTCTCTCTGTTCTCTCCTATATAGATAGATGAATTTGGAACTCTAAATCCAACATGGTTTGTAGTAGCTCTTTGAAATTGACAAAATAAAGGAGTTCTCAGATTTGTCTCTATGGTTTGTTTCCTCTTCAAGTAGCCTAGGCACAGACTGTGGAAAAGCACTTTTATTGAGAGGGGTTGCCAAGCTTCTAAGAAATAACGAGTTTCCGAAATACCAGCAAATATTTTTTCACCCAATCTTGATGATACTTGGTGGTTATGATCAGTACACAAATCCCACTTGGCTTACCAAATTTTGTTCTTCTAGGTTGAAGCGTTCGTCTACAGTAGCAGTATTTATATTTAGGTTTCCCTCTGTTCTCTCCTATATAGATAGATGAATTTGGAACTCTAAATCCAACATGGTTTGTAGTAGCTCTTTGAAACTTGACAAAATAGAGGAGTTCTCAGTTTTGTCTCTATGGTTTGTTTCCTCTTAGGTAGCCCTAGGCACAGACTGTGGAAAGCACTTTCATTGAGATGGGTTGCCAAGCTTCTAAGAAATAACGAGTTTCCGAAATACCAGCAAATATTTTTTCACACAATCTTGTTGATACTTGGTGGTAATGATCAGCACACAAATCCCACATGGCTCACCAATTTTTTTTCTTCTAGGTTGAAGCGTTCGTCTACAGTAGCAGTTTATATATTTAGGTTTCTCTTTGTTCTCTCCTATATAGATAGATGAATTTGGAACTCTAAATCCAACATGGTTTGTAGTAGCTCTTTGAAATTGACAGAATAAAGGAGTTCTCACATTTGTCTCTATGGTTTGTTTCCTCTTCAAGTAGCCGTAGGCACAAACTGTGGAAAAGCACTTTCATTGAGAGGGGTTGCCAAGCTTCTAAGAAATAACGAGTTTCCGAAATACCAGCAAATATTTTTTCACCCAATCTTGATGATACTTGGTGGTAATGATCAGTACACAAATCCCACTTGGCTTACCAAATTTTGTTCTTCCAGGTTGAAGCGTTCGTCTACAGTAGCAGTTTTTATATTTAGGATTCTCTGTGTTCTCTCCTATATAGATAGATGAATTTGGAACTCTAAATCCAACATGCTTTGTAGTAGCTCCTTGAAACTTGAAAAAATAAAGGAGTTCTCAGTTTTGTCTCAATGGTTTGTTTCCTCTTCAAGTAGCCCTAGGAACAGACTGTGGAAAAGCACTTTCATTGAAAGCGGTTGCCAAGCTTCTAAGAAATAACGAGTTTCCGAAATACCAGCAAATATTTTTTCACCCAATCTTGATGATACTTGTTGCTAATGATCAGTACACAAATCCCACTTGGCTCACCAAATTTAGTCCTTCTAGGTTGAATCGTTCGTGTACAGTAGCAATTTTTATATTTAGGTTTCCGTCTGTTCTCTCCTATATAGATAGATGAATTTGGAACTCTAAATCCAACATGGTTTGTAGTAGCTGTTTGAAACTTGACAAAATAAAGGAGTTCTCAGTTTTGTCTCTATGGTTTGTTTCCTCTTAAAGTAGCCCTAGGCACAGACTGTGGAAAGCACTTACATTGAAAGGGGTTGTCAAGCTTCTAAGAAATAACGAGTTTCCGAAATACCAGCAAATATTTTTTCACACAATCTTGTTGATACTTGGTGGTAATGATCAGTACACAAATCCCACTTGCCTCACCAAATTTTGTTCTTCTAGGTTGAAGCGTTCGTCTACAGTAGCAGTTTATATATTTAGGTTACTCTCTGTTCTCTCCTATATAAATAGATGAATTTGGAACTCTAAATCCAACATGGTTTGTAGTAGCTCTTTGAAACTTGACAAAATAAAGGGGTTCTCAGATTTGTCTCTATGGATTGTTTCCTCTTCAAGTAGCCCTAGGCACAGACTGTGGAAAAGCACTTTAAATGACGGGGGTTGCCAAGGTTCTAAGAAATAACGAGTTTCCGAAATACCAGCAAATATTTTTTAACCCAATCTTGTTGATACTTGGTGGTAATGATCAGCACACAAATCCCACATGGCTCACCAAATTTTGTTCTTCTAGGTTGAAGCGTTCGTCTACAGTAGCAGTTTTTATATTTAGGTTTCTCTCTGTTCTCTCCTATATAGATAGATGAATTTGGAACTCTAAATCCAACATGGTTTGTAGTAGCTCTTTGAAATTGACAAAATAAAGGAGTTCTCAGATTTGTCTCTATGGTTTGTTTCCTCTTCAAGTAGCCCTAGGCACAGACTGTGGAAAAGCACTTTCATTGAGAGGGGTTGCCAAGCTTCTAAGAAATAACGAGTTTCTGAAATACCAGCAAATATTTTTTCACCCAATCTTGATGATACTTGGTGGTAATGATCAGTACACAAATCCCACTTGGCTTACCAAATTTTGTTCTTCTAGGTTGAAGCGTTCGTCTACAGTAGCAGTTTTTATATTTAGGTTTCCCTCTGTTCTCTCCTATATAGATAGATGAATTTGGAACTCTAAATCCAACATGGTTTGTAGTAGCTCTTTGAAACTTGACAAAATAGAGGAGTTCTCAGTTTTGTCTCTATGGTTTGTTTCCTCTTAAAGTAGCCCTAGGCACAGACTGTGGAAAGCACTTTCATTGAGATGGGTTGCCAAGTTTCTAAGAAATAACGAGTTTCCGAAATACCAGCAAATATTTTTTCACACAATCTTGTTGATACTTGGTGGTAATGATCAGCACACAAATCCCACATGGCTCACCAAATTTTGTTCTTCTAGGTTGAAGCGTTCATCTACAGTAGCAGTTTTTATATTTAGGTTTCTCTCTGTTCTCTACTATATAGATAGATGAATTTGGAACTCTAAATCCAACATGTTTTGTAGTAGCTCTTTGAAATTGACAAAATAAAGGAGTTCTCAGATTTGTCTCTATGGTTTGTTTCCTCTTCAAGTAGCCCTAGGCACAGATTGTGGAAAAGCACTTTCATTGAGAGGGGTTGCCAAGCTTTTAAGAAACAACGAGTTTCCGAAATACCAGCATATATTTTTTCACCCAATCTTGATGATACTTGGTGGTAAAGATCAGTACACAAATCCCACTTGGCTTACCAAATGTTGTTCTTCTAGGTTGAAGCGTTCGTCTACAGTAGCAGTTTTATATTTAGGATTCTCTCTGTTCTCTCCTATATAGATAGATGAATTTGGAACTCTAAATCCAACATGCTTTGTAGTAGCTCCTTGAAACTTGACAAAATAAAGGAGTTCTCAGTTTTGTCTCTATTGTTTGTTTCCTCTTCAAGTAGCCCTAGGAACAGACTGTGGAAAAGCACTTTCATTGAGAGGGGTTGCCAAGCTTCTAAGAAATAACGAGTTTCCGAAATACCAGCAAATATTTTTTCACCCAATCTTGACGATACTTGTTGCTAATGATCATGACACAAATCCCACTTGGCTCAACAAATTTAGTTCTTCTAGGTTGAATCGTTCGTGTACAGTAGCAATTTTTATATTTAGGTTTCCCTCTGTTCTCTCCTATATAGATAGATGAATTTGGAGCTCTAAATCCAACATGGTTTGTAGTAGCTGTTTGAAACTTGACAAAATAAAGGAGTTCTCAGTTTTGTCTCTATGGTTTGTTTCCTTTTAAAGTAGCCCTAGGCACAGACTGTGGAAAGCACTTTCATTGTGATGGGTTGTCAAGCTTCTACGAAATAACGAGTTTCCGAAATACCAGCAAATATTTTTACACCCAATCTTGATAATTCTTGCTGGTAATGATCAGTACACAAATCCCACTTGCCTCACCAAATTTTGTTCTTCTAGGTTGAAGCGTTCGTCTACAGTAGCAGTTTTTATATTTAGGTTTCCCTCTGTTCTCTCCTATATAGAAAGATGAATTTGGAACTTTAAATCCAACATGGTTTGTAGTAGCTCTTTGAAACTTGACAAAATAAAGGAGTTCTCAGTTTTGTCGCTATGGTTTGTTTCCTCTTCAAGTAGCCCTAGGCACAGACTGTGGAAAAGCACTTTCATTGAGAGGGGTTCCCAAGCTTCTAAGAAATCAAGAGTTTCCGAAATACCAGCAAATATTTTTTCACCCAATCTTGATGATACTTGGTGGTATTGATCAGTACAAAAATCCCACTTGGCTCACTAAATTTTGTTCTTCTAGGTTGAAGCGTTCCTCTACAGTAGCAGTTTTTATACTTAGGTTTCCCTCTGTTCTCTCCTATATAGAAAGATGAATTTGGAACTCTAAATCCAACATGGTTTGTAGTAGCTCTTTGAAACTTGACAAAATAAAGGAGTTCTCAGTTTTGTCTCTATGGTTTGTTTCCTCTTCAAGTAGCCCTAGGCACAGACTGTGGAAAGCACTTTCATTGAGATGGGTTGCCAAGCTTCTACGAAATAACGAGTTTCCGAAATACCAGCAAATATTTTTTCACCCAATCTTGATGATACTTGGTGGTAATGATCAGTACGCAAATCCCACTTGGCTCACCAAATTTTGTTCTTCTAGGTTGAAGCGTTCGTCTACAGTAGCAGTTTTATATTTAGGTTTCCCTCTGTTCTCTCCTATATAGATAGATGAATTTGGAACTCTAAATCCAACATGGTTTGTAGTAGCTCTTTGAAACTTGAAAAAAAAGAGGAGTTCTCAGTTTTGTCTCTATGGTTTGTTTCCAATTAAAGTAGCCCTAGGCACAGACTGTGGAAAGCACTTTCATTGAGATTGGTTGCCAAGCTTCTAAGAAATAACGAGTTTCGAAATACCAGCAAATATTTCTTCACCCAATCTTGATGATACTTGGTGGTAGTGATCAGTACACAAATCCCACTTGCCTCACCAAATTTTGTTCTGCTAGGTTGAAGCGTTCGTCTACAGTAGCAGTTTTTATATTTAGGTTTCTCTCTGTTCTCTCCTATATAGATAGATGAATTTGGAACTCTAAATCCAACATGCTTTGTAGTAGCTCCTTGAAACTTGACAAAATAAAGGAGTTCTCAGTTTTGTCTCTATGGTTTGTTCACTCTTCAAGTAGCCCTAGGAACAGACTGTGGAAAAGCACTTTCATTGAGAGGTGTTGCCAAGCTTCAAAGAAATAACGAGTTTCCGAAATACCAGCAAATATTTTTTCACCCAATCTTGATGATACTTGTTGCAAATGATCAGTACACAAATCCCACTTGGCTCACCAAATTTAGTCCTTCTAGGTTGAATCGTTCGTGTACAGTAGCAATTTTTATATTTAGGTTTCCGTCTGTTCTCTCCTATATAGATAGATGAATTTGGAACTCTAAATCCAACATGGTTTGTAGTAGCTGTTTGAAACTTGACAAAATAAAGGAGTTCTCAGTTTTGTCTCTATGGTTTGTTTCCTCTTAAAGTAGCCCTAGGCACAGACTGTGGAAAGCACTTTCATTGAAAGGGGTTGTCAAGCTTCTAAGAAATAACGAGTTTCCGAAATACCAGCAAATATTTTTTCACACAATCTTGTTGATACTTGGTGGTAATGATCAGTACACAAATCCCACTTGCCTCACCAAATTCTGTTCTTCTAGGTTGAAGCGTTCGTCTACAGTAGCAGTTTTTATATTTAGGTTTCTCTCTGTTCTCTCCTATATAGATAGATGAATTTGGAACTCTAAATCCAACATGGTTTGAAGTAGCTCTTTGAAACTTGACAAAATAGAGGAGTTCTCAGTTTTGTCTCCATGGTTTGTTTCCTCTTAAAGTAGCCGTAGGCACAGACTGTGGAAAGCACTTTCATTGAGATGGGTTGCCAAGCTTCTAAGAAATAATGAGTTTCCGAAATACCAGCAAATATTTTTTCACACAATCTTGTTGATACATGTTGGTAATGATCAGCACACAAATCCCACATGGCTCACCAATTTTTTTACTTCTAGGTTGAAGCGTTCGTCTACAGTAGCAGTTTATATATTTAGGTTTCTCTCTGTTCTCTCCTATATAGATAGATGAATTTGGAACTCTAAATCCAACATGGTTTGTAGTAGCTCTTTGAAATTGACAAAATAAAGGAGTTCTCAGATTTGTCTCTATGGTTTGTTTCCTCTTCAAGTAGCCCTAGGCACAGACTGTGGAAAAGCACTTTCATTGAGAGGTGTTGCCAAGCTTCAAAGAAATAACGAGTTTCCGAAATACCAGCAAATATTTTTTCACCCAATCTTGATGATATTTGGTGGTAATGATCAGTACACAAGTCCCACATGGCTCACCAAATTTTGTTCTTCTAGGTTGAAGCGTTCGTCTACAGTAGCAGTTTTTATATTTAGGTTTCTCTCTGTTCTCTCCTATATAGATAGATGAATTTGGAACTCTAAATCCAACATGGTTTGTAGTAGCTCTTTGAATTTGACAAAATAAAGGAGTTCTCAGATTTGTCTCTATGGTTTGTTTCCTCTTCAAGTAGCCCTAGGCACAGACTGTGGAAAAGCACTTTCATTGAGAGGGGTTGCCAAGCTTCTAAGAAATAACGAGTTTCCGAAATACCAGCAAATATTTTTTCACCCAATCTTGATGATACTTGGTGGTAATGATCAGTACACAAATCCCACTTGGCTTACCAAATTTAGTTCTTCTAGTTTGAAGCGTTCGTCTACAGTAGCAGTTTTCATATTTAGGATTCTCTCTGTTCTCTCCTATATAGATAGATGAATTTGGAACTCTAAATCCAACATGCTTTGTAGTAGCTCCTTGAAACTTGACAAAATAAAGGAGTTCTCAGTTTTGTCTCTATGGTTTGTTTCCTCTTCAAGTAGCCCTAGGAACAGACTGTGGAAAAGCACTTTCATTGAAAGGGGTTGCCAAGCTTCTAAGAAATAACGAGTTTCCGAAATACCAGCAAATATTTTTTCACCCAATCTTGATGATACTTGTTGCTAATGATCAGTACACAAATCCCACTTGGCTCACCAAATTTAGACCTTCTAGGTTGAATCGTTCGTGTACAGTAGCAATTTTTATATTTAGGTTTCCGTCTGTTCTCTCCTATATAGATAGATGAATTTGGAACTCTAAATGAACATGGTTTGTAGTAGCTGTTTGAAACGTGACAAAATAAAGGAGTTCTCAGTTTTGTCCCTATGGTTTGTTTCCTCTTAAAGTAGCCCTAGGCACAGACTGTGGAAAGCACTTTCATTGTGATGGGTTGTCAAGCTTCTAAGAAATAACGAGTTTCCGAAATACCAGCAAATATTTTTTCACACAATCTTGTTGATACTTGGTGGTAATGATCAGTACACAAATCCCACTTGCCTCACCAAATTTTGTTCTTCTAGGTTGAAGCGTTCGTCTACAGTAGCAGTTTTTATATTTAGGTTTCTCTCTGTTCTCTCCTATATAGATAGATGAATTTGGAACTCTAAATCCAACATGGTTTGTAGTAGCTCTTTGAAATTGACAAAATAAAGGAGTTCTCAGATTTGTCTCTATGGTTTGTTTCCTCTTCAAGTAGCCCTAGGCACAGACTGTGGAAAAGCACTTTCATTGAGAGGGGTTGCCAAGCTTCTAAGAAATAACGAGTTTCCAAAATACCAGCAAATATTTTTTCACCCAATCTTGACGATACTTGTTGCTAATGATCATGACACAAATCCCACTAGGCTCACCAAATTTAGTTCTTCTAGGTTGAAGCGTTCGTCTACAGTAGCAGTTTTTATATTTAGGTTTCTCTCTGTTCTCTCCTATATAGATAGATGAATTTGGAACTCTAAATCCAACATGGTTTGAAGTAGCTCTTTGAAAATTGACAAAATAGAGGAGTTCTCAGTTTTGTCTCCATGGTTTGTTTCCTCTTAAAGTAGCCCTAGGCACAGACTGTGGAAAGCACTTTCATTGAGATGGGTTGCCTAGCTTCTAAGAAATAACGAGTTTCCGAAATACCAGCAAATATTTTTTCACACAATCTTGTTGATACATGGTGGTAATGA